>NC_056042.1:14688102-14705997 GCF_004379255.2 Salvia splendens
CGCAACCACCCGAAAACGTCCGCAAGACACGTTTTTACTACAAAGTGTGTTTTTCGTGCTTTCGATAAAAGCGCGATGTTCGATTGATTTCAAAAAATGTTGAATTGTTTGAACTAAAGTGGGAGGTGGATGTATGAGATAATGTATGGACAAGATGTTAAGACTTCATGCCTTGGAAAAGAGTAGAGATTATACCTCAGTGATTTCGAACTTGGTTGTGGTTGAATCAAAATGGTAGCAAATTTTCTTCCCCTTCTTCTCGGCTCTCTCTCTCGACTCCCTCTCTGAATTGCTTGGAAAAAGGCTAATGAGAATAGAGAAGGAGTGGAGATAAAGGGATATCAAACTTAATTTGTGAGACTCTTGATTTTTTTTTTTTGCAGAATTAAGCGAGGAGATGGAAGGTGAAGAAGTGGGGAAATGGGGAGTCTCCATGGGGAAGTAACCGGCCGAGAGAAGAAGAGAAGAGAAGAGAAGAGAAAAAGGAAAAAAAAATGTTGGGCTTACTCCCATATCTTGGAATGACTTGGGCTTCCAATTGAATTTATTTGATTTGGCTTAGCTGCAAGCCCAATTTGTATTATTTAATTATTTGTTAGTCTTTAGATTGTTATGGCCAAAGTCATTTTATATAAAACTTTGGACTCCAATTTTATTTGAGAGGCCCAAATATAAATATACGTACTTTATATTCTCGCATTTCTTCGATAATTAAAATTCACAGAAGCTTTATTGAATTTCGTTATCTTGTTCTTCCAAAAAAAATTAAAGAACGTCTAACGTCACAACTTTTATTTGGTGTTGTTCCAAATATAATTTCTTCGACTGCTCCTCGATTTACGCGCGTCATCTTCCAAAAAAAAATATTCATCTCCCACATCTCATTCATTATGCTAAATATAGCAATATTGTCATCATTAACTCAACGAGACTTCCAACATGTCTCCCAAAGTTCCACAATTAAATACAATAAATACGTCGCTTTTCACATCAACACAATAACACGACACTCCATTCCAAAGCACATTAACGAGAAGCGTAGTATCCGAAATATTTTTATTACTTATTTCATGACATATTTTAAATTAGTACTTCAAAAAGTACGGGCGTTACAAGGTTATAATAGGATCATTACTAATGTTCATTGACTTCATTATTTAGCTCATACATATGACTCATTTGAAAAATGTGCTTATTCAAGAATAAACAAAAAATTTCATTGATGTTCATCGAGTTATGAATGATTAATTTAGATTTGATGGATTTTGGACGATCGATGTGAAGATTGTACAATGAGACACATTTGAGGAATTAGTGTACACATTTTAGAATTAGTGTACACATATTTCACCTTAGTTAAAAACTAGTTTCATATAGCCATTCTCTACCAAAATTTATTTCAGTCACATTCGATCACATTGTAAATAAATATAAATAACACTTCATCAAGAAATATATTTGTTTGTTGGACTGAGATTTTGTTTCAAATAAAGAAATTTGAATGGAAAATGAACTATATAAAACAAAAAAGAGTCCATATTTTATCATTAAAGCAAAAATACAACAATAAACACAATAATAGCACTTTAAATTCTTGGTATAATAACTAGAAGGACGGACACCTTTAGTTCATTCTATAAGGAATCAGGTTCAACATAAACATGCAAAAACTTCATTAGATAAATAAATAGTTTTTGAAAAATAATGCAAAAATTTCATTATATATTGTACTTCAGTACACATTAAATTAAATTGAAAAAATGAATGACACAAATTTTTATAAAAGTGTTAATTCAATGTCAATCCGTAGGATCAAATATTAATATAACACTCAAACTAACTAGCAAAAATACTTTATTAAGTATGTAAAATAATTCATCACAACTAAAAGTAAGTTCAGCTATGTAAAAATTAAAGAAGTTCAAAAACTGGGAAATTACATCGAGACCTAATGATATTAAAGCTAAGCATTTCTGAATTGGATTACTGATTAAAAATGCATTATTTCGACAAATATTACGGTTGGTTTAATTCTCCATGGATCACAAATTAAGTATATCAATATAAAAGCCGATACATGATCGTTGCATATCGAACGATTTGAGAAGAAGAAGTCGAACGACGGAAAAAATGAACCAAGAAATTCAGAAAGACATTTCGAACAATGGAATTGAGAAGGAAAAATTGCAAGAATTTATTAAGATTAGGAAGATGCAGTTTATACTTGGATAGCGTAGTGGAGATTTTTTCAATAAGTGTGTGGCATGAATCAGGGAAACTAAATAACTGCTCTAGATTGGGATTTACTAAAAAAGCCTTGGTCCGATTTATTTGAATAAAATAATGAGACTTGGTTTTAATTAATATGACCGTTAGATTAAAACAATGGATGGATGTGATTTGGTCTCTGATTCGGTCTTTAAAATTAGTTCGACATTGAATACAATCATATATATATATATATATATATATATAGGGGAGCATTATTCTCTTATTCATCCCTTAGATCCTTTATTCTTCTAAATATGGGTCGTTGGATCTGATTCATCAACGGTCCAGATGGATGTTTGTTTTTATAACCCGCGTTGCATTATAAGGCTGATTTTGTGCATTATAAGGGTAATTTAGTCAAAACACAAAAATTGGAACCGCTAGACTATGGAAGGCACGAAATTTAAGCATTTTGATGAATTCCACCCTTCCATCGACGTATTCTCTCTCATTTAACACTCTCTAACTTCCGCTCCACTCTTCCGCCTTTCCCACTCCTCTTCTTCCATTAAACACAAACCCTAGCCGTCGCCGTTATTTTCCGTCGGAAGCCGACGAAAAATTTGTCATCACTTTCCTAGATCCCGTCACCCACCCTCCACCAGTGCAAACATCGAACGCAAACCGGCAATACCGGTGCTGTCGTATTCACCAAGTCGACAAGGTATGTGTGAAAAAGGCAGACTAGAATCCGAATTCATGATTTTTTAGACACGAAAAGCAAATATTTTAACATCCACTACGTTGCAATTTTTGAAATTCGGAAATTAGTAGTTTGTTTGGTTAGGGTTTTCTCTGTATCCGAAGCGCAGACATCAATTTTGGGTTTAGAATGATGGAATCGGGTATCTAATCTCTTTTTGTTATGACAGATTCGCAATGATTAAATGAGGTCGTCCGTCGCGCTCTCAACCTACACAAGCTGCAGGTATAACTGTGTGTATAATTGCGTCATTTGATTGAGCGTATGAAGTGAGTGTATAATTGGTTCAGTTGTTCGACATCAATTAGGCTTCCATTGTGTATTCATCTTCATGTCTGGGTAATGGCTGGAAGGGTAATTGCATGACTGTTTTGTGCGCATTAGATAATCTAAAATCCACATTATTGATGTACTTGGATGCATTATTTGTTACATATTTTGACTTATGTACCCGGTTCGTTTGCTGTTGTGGGAAAAGTGGTTATTGGAAGATACGTTTGTGCATTATTTGGTTTAGGTAGTGCATTATGTAGCTGCTAGTTGTCATTATATGCAGTATATTATGCATTATTAGAGGTATTATGTATATGTGTTAATCAACTCAGTCAAGATTACATATTTACATTATGTGGTTTAGGCAGTGCATTATGTATCTTTAAGTTGTCATTATCTGCAATATATTATGCATTATGAGAGGTATTGTGTATATGGGGTAATCAACTCAACGAATATTACATATGTGCAGTATTTGGTTTAGGAAGTGCATTATGCAGTATGTAATTGTCATTATTTGGAGTCTATTATGCATTATGAGAGGTATTTTGCATATGGGTTAATCATCTCTTTGAAGATTACATATGTGTATTGTTTGGTTTAGGCAGTGCATTATGTAGCAGGTTATTGTCATTATTTGGAGTATATCAACTTTGATCAGTGGGTCGACAACTATGGGGTTGAGTGTGTCAGAATATATCACGGAAGATATTTCCTCCAAGAAGAGAAGATTAGGGAATGATTAGGGGATAATTTATTGATTCAATCATACAATAGCCTAGAATAGATTGATCTTATATTTATGGTATTTACCATAGTTAAGGGCAAGTTTTACCTATATATTGAAGGCTGTAAATTGTAAGCCAGATACACAAGAAATACAAAACACATTCCCTACTCTATTGTGCTCGATTATAATCATCCTTTCACCATCACAATCCACCTCTCTCGATTACCATCTTCAAGATGGTATCAAAGCAGGACGATCCGAACTTGAGACTCAGAGCAATCTCATCATAGTCTCGATTACCTTTCCCGACCTTTTGAAGCCCTGCAAAACCAACCAACAAACAGGATGTCAGAATCCGGAACCAATAATTCCCAACTTACCAGCCAACCCATAACCCTTTCTGCTGAACAATTTGCAGAACTTGTGAGACTAAGCATGTCTCAAACACCTCCAAAACAGCTGTTCCAGACTGAACCCCAACCAGAATCGTTGGGAGATGTACACGTGCAGACCAAGCTCAATGGGGAGAACTACCCCCTATGGGCGAAATTGATGAAGAAGGCGATCGGAGGGAAGGGTCTGATTTCTCACATTTCTGGAGTGTCAGACCCTCCTTCCCCAACCGACCCAACCTACTCAAAATGGATCCAAAGAGATCATTGCTGCTTCAATTGGCTTATCAACAACATCGACGCCAGCCTCGTAAATGAGGTCTCCCAATACGAAACGGCTCAAGATCTGTGGGAGAGCTTGGCCGTCACATACGGGAGTGGCGCCGACCCATTCCAAATCGCAGACCTTCACCGTCAAGCATACGGGATGAAACAAGGAAACCTATCCCTGGAGAGTCTATGGCAGAAATTCCAGGACTTGTGGATATCCATAGATAGCCGAGACCCGAACCCTATGGATATACCATCCTCCATCGAGAAATACAATCAAGTGACCCAGCGACATCGGCTGTATCAATTCATATGGGCACTCGACGACAGATACGACAAGATAAAACGAGAAATCCTGAACATGGACCCTATCCCAACAGCCAGAAAGGCCTACGGAATGGTCAGACGGGAGAATGTGAATGAGAAATTGATGAATCCAGAATCTAAGGAGTCTGGAATTGGGGCTGGACTAACCACTATCGACCGAACCCGGATGCATACCAGTCACCACCAGCCGCCACCAGCCAACAGAACCTACCGAAGAGACGAGGACAAGAGCAAGCTAGTATGCTCTCATTGTGGGGGTAAGAAGCATACTAAAGACACTTGCTTCCATCTCCACGGCTACCCGGATTGGTGGGAGGAGATGAAGAAGGCCCGCCAACAGAAAAGCAATCAACGGAGCAATAGCGGCGGCGGAGGGAGAGCGGCAGCAGCCGTCGTCCTCGAGGACCGAGTCACCTACCCCAGTACAACACCGGAGGGCAGCGTCGGTCCACCGAGGATGAATGGGAACGGCGACAGAAACCAATCGGCGACAGAGGAGAAGGCCATAGCTTCGGCAACAGTAGCAAGAGTATGGTCTGAAGGTAAAGAAACGAGGAGAGACCTCATCGGCGACAGGCAGACGACGACGGCGAGGATCCCCACTGAGGAGGACAAGGCGGCAGCGGCTAGGGTTCCAAATCAAATTGGGGATTTTGGCCCAATTAACCTCCCAAATCCGAAAACTGCACTTTACCCCCAAAATCCACCGAAATTCTACCCTAACCCCCGAGCCAGAAACCTCACCCAAATAACACCCCCAAACTCCTTAAAATCCCACTCCGACCCCCGAACCAAAAATATCCACCAGATGCTACCCCATGAATCACACAAATTACAAAACCACCCCAGAAGATTAAAACCACCCGATTTGCATTCCCCAGAGACCAATAAATTCCAGTATGTACCCCACACAGAAAAAACCTTACAGATTACACCCCAAATGTTTGAAAAATTCGAAAACTCACCTTCCATTCCCTGTAAAAATTCTTTTGATGCCTTAGCCTTTTCATCCGTGTCACAAACAGATCCAAAAGACAGCCAGTGGATTTTTGACTGCGGGGCCACTGACACCATGTCATTCGATGCTTCAGATTTTTTGAATATCTCAAAATCTAATAAGTCCTATGTCCAAACAGCCAGTGGGGAGCTAGCCCGGGTCCAAGGGGCCGGCACAATCAATATTTCGCCTACTCTACGTCTTTCCAACTGTCTTCTTGTCCCGTCATTATCACATAAGCTCCTATCTATCAGTCATGTGACGAAGGAGCTCCATTGTAAATTACTAATGCAACCGAAATTTTGCATGTTACAGGATATCAAGACGGGGACGATAGTTGGGCGTGGCACTGAGCGACGAGGACTGTACTATGTGGACGAGATAGCCCAACAGAGTGTGGCGATGCTGACTCACGGACTGACAGACAGGCAGGCTTGGCTTTGGCATCGTCGGTTAGGACATCCGTCTATAGGATATCTTCGCATGCTTTATCCTAAGTTAGTTAATTCTATGCACTCTTTTACTTGTGAAACTTGTCTGTTAGCCAAAAGCCACAGGCACACCTTTAAGTTGAACAATACGAGAATGAATAAACCATTTGCTTTAATACATTCTGATGTGTGGGGCCCTGCTCCTGTTAGTGGGGGTCAAGGTTCTCGATATTTTGTGTTGTTCATTGATGATTACTCACGTATGACTTGGATATATTTCTTGAAACATAAATCTGAAGTTTTTGATAAATTCACCCAATTCTATGCCCTAGTCCAAACCCAGTATAACCAAACAATTCAGATCTTGCGGTCAGATAACGGGGGGGAATTTGTCAACAAAAAAATGCAAGACTTCTTTCGGAAAAATGGATTAGTTCATCAGACATCTTGTGCGTACACTCCAGAACAGAATGGAGTAGCCGAAAGGAAAAATAGGTATATACTTGAAATTACTAGAGCCCTTTTAATCGAGTCCAGAATACCCAAATCATGTTGGCCTGAAGCCATTGCTACGGCCGTCTACCTTATAAACCGATTACCTACAGGGACTCTAGAATTCAAATCACCCTTAGACCTTTTTTCCACACATTTCGAACTACCTTCTTCCCTATCTCTAGAACCCAGGGTGTTCGGGTGTACTGTCTTCGTGCACATCCCCAAGCAGGACCGTACCAAATTTTCCCCATGTGCTCTCAAATGTGTCTTCCTGGGTTACGGAAAAAACCAGAAAGGGTATAGATGTTACGACCCAACCACTAGAACCATGCATACCACTATGAATTGCGACTTTGTAGAGGATGAGTACTTCTATAGCCAATCTAGTAGTCAGGGGGAGACACAACCTTCGGATAATCATCCAAACAGTGACCTTCTAAATTGGCTACCTACACCCATGCCTTCTGACCCAAGGGAAATCCAATCAGAGGGAGAACCGCAGCCACAACCAAGTCCTGTCACAGACGTCGGTCCAACAGAGGAGGTTAGCGACACCACCGGGCCGTTGATTCCAATAGTGCAGGACGAGGAGCAAAGTGGCGACATCCAAATATCACCCTCGTCACCAAATCCTGAGGTAACTAGTTCACATATTGAGGCATCTTTAGAAAACACTAATCCTGACAGGAACGGTGAAGCTGAAAGTGGAACCAGTGGAGAAAGTGATAATACAGGACTACCGTACGAGTTACCAACTAGGAGTACAAGAGGAGTTCCACCTCGAAGATACTCACCTGAATGGAAAGGAAGAAAGGCCAGATATGCAGTAGCAAATATTGCCCAAGGACAGATGTCAGAAATGGCTCGAGCATTCGAAGCTGCCCTTTATGAGGAGGAAGAAATCCCACAGTCATTCGAAGAAGCGTTAAAACACAAGCATTGGAGAGAGGCCATGAAGAAGGAAATAAATGCCCTCGTCACAAATGGAACATGGGAAAAGTGCACACTACCTAACGGAAAGAAGCCGGTTGGATGTAGATGGATATTCACTATCAAGAGGAGAGCAGATGGTTCAATCGAGAGATATAAGGCGAGACTTGTGGCGAAAGGATACACTCAAGTGTACGGAATAGATTATGAAGAGACCTTCTCCCCTGTTGCAAAGTTGAACACTGTTCGAGCTCTGTTATCTGTGGCAGCGTGTAAAGATTGGCCCCTGCACCAGTTTGACGTCACCAATGCCTTTCTTCATGGAGAGTTGGAAGAAAACAAGGAAGTCTATATGGAAGTCCCGCCTGGTTGCTCGGCAGAATTCGGAGCTGGCCAAGTGTGTCGTCTGAGGAAGACACTATACGGACTCAAGCAATCGCCAAGAGTCTGGTTTGGGAGGTTTTGCCAGGCCATGATTAAACAAGGGTTTAAACAAAGTCAATCAGACCATACACTCTTCACGAAGAAACGAGGAGACAAGATAACCTGCCTAATTATCTATGTGGACGACATGATTATCACGGGAGATGACGGTGAAGAAATTCAAAGCCTAAGAGAGAACCTCTTCAAAGAATTTGCGATGAAAGACCTCGGAGCATTGAAGTATTTCCTTGGAATCGAAGTACTGAGATCTAGACACGGAATATTCCTGAGACAGAAGAAGTATGTCCTGGATCTGTTGGCAGAAACAGGACTATTGGAGTGCAAACCGGCAGAAACTCCTATGATCACAAACCATGGCTTGAAGATGGTAAAAGGAGCCGACCTTACTAATCGAGAACGGTATCAACGGCTGGTAGGTAAGCTTATATACTTATCACACACACGGCCAGATATCACTTATGCAGTTGGTGTCGTCAGTCAGTTCATGCACCAACCACAAACCAACCACATGGAAGCTGCCCTAAGAATCGTTCGATACCTGAAAGGGACGGTAGGCTACGGAGTATTCTTGGCCAAAAGGGAAAACCTTGAGATCGACGGATACACCGACGCTGATTGGGCAAGTAATCCCGTCGATAGAAAGTCTACGGGTGGCTACTTCACCTTTGTTTGGGGCAATCTTGTGACATGGAGGAGCAAGAAGCAGAAAGTGGTAGCCTTATCAAGTGCCGAGGCGGAATTCAGAGGCATTAAAAGTGGACTTATGGAAATCATGTGGCTAAGGAGACTACTGACCGAGATTGGCTACCCACCGACACGAAAGAGCCAATTATTTTGTGACAATAAGGCAGCGATTAGTATCTCAGAGAATCCGGTGCAACACGATAGAACTAAACATGTAGAAGTCGACAGGCACTTCATCAAGGAAAATCTAGAGGCAGGCACCATTGAGTTCCCGTTTGTACGATCCGAAGAACAGTTGGCAGATATCTTGACCAAAGCAGTCCATCCAAAGGCCTTCAAGGAGATTTTGGGCAAGTTGAGTATCGGGGATACCGTTTCTCAACTTGAGGGGGAGTGTCAGAATATATCACGGAAGATATTTCCTCCAAGAAGAGAAGATTAGGGAATGATTAGGGGATAATTTATTGATTCAATCATACAATAGCCTAGAATAGATTGATCTTATATTTATGGTATTTACCATAGTTAAGGGCAAGTTTTACCTATATATTGAAGGCTGTAAATTGTAAGCCAGATACACAAGAAATACAAAACACATTCCCTACTCTATTGTGCTCGATTATAATCATCCTTTCACCATCACAATCCACCTCTCTCGATTACCATCTTCAAGAGAGTGGTCGGATGGATACTGAATGGATACGCTGTTTTAATGCATTTGAAATCTCTTTTTTTGATAACTTATGTTGGAAGGGAAAATAGCCGACTTGGTGCTTGGTTCGTTTTGAACAATATCTAGTGTTCTGAACTTGTGGAAATCCGAATTATATTTTCGTATTAGTTCATGATACCATTAACTCAAAATATATAATAAATGTAAATTACTGAATAATGTACAGTTAATGCATAATAATGTAATATAGGCATACAATAATGTATAAAAATTAAGTGCATTTTAATAATAATGTACAACAAGCTGATTACATATTGTATATAAATTTATGCGATCATGAACTCTCAAATATAATGGATGTAAATAACCGAATAATGTACGGAATATGAATAATAATGAACTATACTGGAATAATTGTGTATAGTAAGTTAAGTGCTTGTAAACAATAATGTACAACTTTATGAATAATAATGTACAGTAACCGAATATTAATGTACTACATGTGAAGATTAATGTAACTGATGTTAAAATCAAGCAAAGATGTGTTATTAGAAACAAAGCTGAAACCAAATAATGTACTATACATGATTAACAATGTACAATAAGTTAAGTTCTTGTTGATAATAATATACAAATAACAGAATAATAATGTAATTTTATTATGTATATATTGTCGCCAAAAGTAAGACTAATAAGACTAAGGGTAATGGATTGAAGAACAAGGCTAATCCGAAAAACAAAACCAATAATGTCGTGAGCTACAAAAGATATCAACATTTCCTCTTGCCTTTGCATACAACATAATACCAAGTAGTAACACCGTCCGTCTTCCTTATTCCTTGTTTGCGCGTATCAAATCCAACAGCGCGGGCATACACATCGTAAAACGTGAAAGTAAAATCTAGTGATTGGAACTTTTGACCGACGACGGGCTTCAATTCTGGAGAACATTCAGGCACAACCAACACTGTATAAAATCACAACAAAAACGGCTCAGAAAAAAAATATACATTACAGTACAGACATCGTACATTACTGATTAAATAGAAAACATTATACTCCAGTATTTGTACATTATATGTATTAGTTAGTGCTACCCCCCTAGCCGAGATGATAACTAAATGCTACAGGAATGACTGAAACTCGTGTACTTTGACGGCGGTTGTGTTACTTACTTCATACTACACCCTAGCCCCAAGGATTGCTAAACCCTTAGGGAATAAATTAAACTTGCGTCATATAATCAAACACTGCCAATCGTACCGTATAAAATCAAAAAAGAAACTGCTCAGAAACATATACATTACAATACACACATCGTCCATTACAGATTAAATAAAATACGTTACACTGATATATTTGTACATTATGTTTATTAGTTAAACCTACTTCCTAGCCGAGATGATATCTAAACCCTTGAGGAATGACTGAAACTCCTAGACTTTGGCGACAGTTGTGTTACTTACTGCAATCGAAACCCTAGCCCCAAGGATTGCTGAACCCTTGGGGAATAAATTAAACTTGTGCCATACAATCAAACACTGTCAATATTAAACTTCTCATGAAATTGTATAACTCAACCAAATTAAAGATGCAGTCAGATGAACGATTAGTCTTCAAATCGGTTTTTATGATTACAAAACACTTCTTCCATTGTTGAAGAACACGAAAAAAATGCACGACGGTTCCAACTTTTTTGATTTTTTATGAGGAAAAAAAATCAAAATAAAATTAGGCAGAATGTCTTGAACAAAGTTTTTCTTCAACGGAGAATGTTTTCAACGGAGAAGAAAGGATTAAAGTTTGGAGAGAGAAGAAAGATTCGTGTAATTCCATAACAAAAACCGCTGTAATCTTTTGATGGAGAAAATCAAGCAACTTACTATAACCAACTCAATTGTGTATACCAAAAATGACCTTTTCAAATTTTTTAAACATTTTAATTAGTTACATGTGGCACTATTTTTCGGCCATAAGATCTTGAAATTGAAGGGTCGAGATTTAGTTGGAAGATTGAACAAAATATAGAAAAAGGATATGAATATATTCCTATAGGTGTGTGATCAAATACTAACTTTTTATAGTAATAACTAATAACTAAATATCAATTTTGTATGTTAAAAATATCAACACAAAGACATAAATTTATCAATCTTCTTGTGTTGATAAACTTATGTCTTTGTGTTGATAAACTTATGTCTTATGTCACATTTTGATAAATTTATACCAAATGAGCCTAGGTTTAGGTGGTCCTAAGCCTGAGACGAGTTTAGATGTGCCTAGAACATGCCACATAGGATTTCGATATGAGCCTTTGCTAGTGACTTGATGTAGCTGCTTTGGTCTAGTGGTCTGAATATGCCAAATGAGATCTGTCCTTCGTGATCTTTTCTTTTATGAATTATTGTTGGTCCTCCTCTTGTTGGCATTCTGTTGACTAAAAAAAAGGGGTTCACCCTCATTTGAAAAATTTTGGACCGTCTGTATGTATATTCACTAGAGTCTGGGATTATATTATATTGTCACATTTTGACCATTCCACAATTCATTGAACTCTTTGATCCAAAATATTTTATGACGAAAAATTTGTTTCATATAGTTTGACTTGTGGGATTCATGACTACCGTATTGTTAACCTAATCAATGAGACATCCTTGACTCTAAATTTCCTTTCAATTCATTAGTTCAATGAGAGTCCAGTGATAACTTCTTTTTTTATCATGCGATCATTGAGTTATTGCATTCTTCAATTATTACTACGATTTCACATTTGTTGTTTTGGACCCTCCAACGTGTTTGTCTTTTGCTAACCCTCCACTTTGAAGTTCGAAAAAAATTGGAACTGGTTTTATTTTTCATTTGATGCCAACATTCAGTAATCTTTGATCTATTTCATTTGAATCCATAACTGAGTTGTTGTTTTAAATTTAATAACACTCAAAATAATTAGTTGAGCACATTATTGTTCTGTACCCCGTATCCCAGATAATATATCAGCTCGTCCTAATCCTGTACCAATATTTATGTTAGTTGTCGTGCCATTTTCTTTTGACCTTTAAGTTTCTAATCATTCATTTTTGTCCTTCAAGTATGGGTTGAGTTTCTCATGTGACTGAGAAAGTAGTTATGTGGAACTGGCCACTCCACATAACTCAGATTTGGATTCATATAGATATCCACCCATGTGGTACTTCATTGTACCATATATATATATAAGATCCATCTGTATAGATATCATCTACATCCAGAAAGCCGTATGCTTTGGAAGAAGCTTGTACAGTTTGGGAAGGGGTTTTGATTGATCAAAAAGAGGAATCTACTTCAACCGATATGCCCTTAGGCACGGCCATACATAACATAGAAATCACACTTGGAAAGGGTGGACAATTAGTTAGAGCAGCGGGTGCTGTAGCGAAACTGATTGCAAAAGAGGGGAAATCGGCCACATTAAAATTACCTTCTGGGGAGGTCCGTTTGATATCCAAAAACTGCTCAGCAACAGTCGGACAAGTGGGGAATGTTGGGGCGAACCAGAAACGAATCTCAGTAGCGTCCTTCTTTGACAAGAAACCACTGATCTTTGACTTTGAAGTCATTTCATTCTCGTTCAGTAATTATCTGATAAAATCTTTTCACCAGTCGCTTTGCTACCATGTATTAAGGGATCATCTATTTTTTCATCATTGTTGTTTCATATTGATTTTGTTCGTTTCAATGAATTTTGTGTATCAACCCATCCAATTGGTATCTTCACATCTTGATCCAAATTACCTTTTGTGATATGATATTCGCTGAACATATGAAATGCATAACCTTGGAATTTTTTTAGTGGCAGAATTTGATTATGACTTCTTTTGGGACGAGTGAAATTTGAAGATGACCTTAAAGGAGTGGCACAGAAGTGCCTAACTTGATATATTGATTTAGTGCACAAAAGTTGTAATAACCCGAAATTTTGTAAATTTAAAAGTAGTTAAAAAAATGCGTTTGAAGTCTATACTTAAATTAAACTAGTGGTCTCGGTGATTAGAAAATTTGTGTGTCGGATTAGTAGGAAATAATTTGATTAGAAATGTGTTTATATTAGTTTTAATAGGCAAAAATTTAAGTAGTGGGGTGTTGGATTTTAGAAAGAAAAGAAGAGAGTGAATTAAAGGAATAGAAAAAGAAATTGGAAATGGGAGTTTATCTTCACTCTTCCGCTTGCGAGAACCTTCTATATTCTTTCACTCCTACATTTTCTTTCACAAATATACACACACAAGGAAAAAAAACACAGACCCTCCACTGGCGTCGCCACGTCTCCGTCGACCACCGCCATACGTCGAAGGTGGCGTCCTTTATCGTTCCCCCCTCTCCGTCTCTGATACATAATTCTCTCTGCACACGCTGGTGCACTTTTTATTAGCACTATAAATACTTGCAAGTATACAGAGTAGGAATAATATAGCTAAAGGTTAGTACCAGATATCGATCACGGGGAAAATAAACACAGACCGTCTATCATCTACAAAGCTCAATTACTATTTGGAAAACTAAAAGTTTTTGAGAATTTTTTAAAACAAAGAACCTTTGAAAGCAAAGAAAGAACTAATTGCAAATAAATCATGGAGATAAAAGTATAGAGATAAGGGAATTTCAGGGATGTGCTTTCACAATTATGATTATACAAATTCCAACTACAACACCTTAGCACAGTTCTTACTTTGATAGAACGAGTCACCTAATTTATGCTCATGCGATACAAACGTTGACTACAAACATTAGGGTTGTCAATCCTAAATACGTAACTCCTAAAAGCTCCTAAGACCCTTAAAAAGTCCTCACTCTCAATTAACAGTGTCGTTTTAAAGGAAGCTAATTGTAGTGTCTATTAAGTGGATCTAACTCGCCAACCTCTTCTCACGATTATGTAGCAAGTTATATTAAATCATTACTGAATGTGTCACTCAAGCGTGAAGCATTATCCATTAACTTAAGGAAGAACCAAAGTAAGAACAAACAGGTGCTAAATAGAAATAGGAATTGTATAAATCAATAAAAGTTTCTAACACATCCCTAGAATCCTATGAGATTAGTTACACATGATAGAATAAGCTAAAAACATAGATTGAAGGGAAGACAATGAAAGCATAAGAACTAAAGCAATAAAACCCAAAGGTTGAATCCTTTTAGCCTTGATGATCTTGATTCCTTCTTCAACTCCTTGCACAATGAAGCACTCTAATTTTTAAACTCTGGAAATATTTGGCGAAGAGAAGATCTATTTTTGATGAAGCTTTGGGGGTATTTATAGGGGAAAATCGTCCATTCTCAGATAAAGAAATTGATTGCAAAATATAGTAAATCTTGGAGAGAAAGTAGGGCAAATTCTGCTCGCCGCTATTTCCCAGTGGGCCGCTGCACCTTGGCCAGCGGTCACTGTGGTTTGGTCTGAGGCTTCTGTCTCTTGGCTGGCGCCGCTGCACTTATTTTTGAGAACGCTAGTCATAATCTCGTAACTCTCTGGACTCTCGGTAGCGGTCTCCACGCATTCTCCAGCGGTCGCTGGGCGTGTCTTGACTTCATGCACAACTTTCCCGGAGCGGGCCGCTACTGGCTTAGCGGTCGTTGGGAGCCAGCGGTCGCCGGCATTGTTGCAACGGACCGCTGGACATCTAGAACAACTCCAGATTTCCAACTTCGCGTTATGACTCTCTTTTTAGGCTCAAATATGCACATTTCTCACAAAACATGTCAAAATACCAAAATAGATAAAATATGCAAATAATAGACATGTAATGCAACTTTGACATTGAAAACGGACCAAAAGATGGCCTTAAAACCGTGTAAAATCCGAGCGTATCACACGCCCACGCACATTTCCATGGTTGTCCAACCGATTCTTCTGCCACCACAACTGATTCTGTCATCACCATTGCCGGTTTCTAAAACTCCAGGATAGACTTGTCTTCTCTTTGTGTAGGCAAGTCCCTTGCACCTCTATTTTGTCCAATTTCTTCAAGTTAAAGCTAGGGTTCTCAATCTAATTTTCCCAAATTGAAATTTAAGCAAATTAAGTGATAAACTAAGTTGTTAATAGTTAAGTGCTTTTTTTTAATATAGTTGGAGAAGTGAATTAGAAGGAAATTTTATCTTGATGTGTGAATGTAGGGAAAGCATAGAATTCTTCTTTTTTGTTTCAGAAATTAATTATGCTTCTTGATAAGTCATTAAAATTTCATAGTTAACCATAATTTGCACCTTTATAAAGAGGAAATGTGTATTCTTGGCATGGGAAGGTTTGGGACAGCCCATAAACAACATAGAATTTGGAGGAGTTTTACATATTTTTTTATTAAAGATGTTCACCATAAGCTTTTCAGGTTATATTCTAAATGTTCGGAATAAGGTTGGTGGATTAATTTGAGTCTTTATGCTAGATCATGGTAATTAATTTGGAAGAAATATAAAATTCTCTGTAATAAGCTAAAATATGTTAGTTGATGAAAGTAATTGAAAACAGAACTTGTTATAAATCATTGTTGGTAGTGTTGGTGATAAAAGTTTATATAATTGAAGGGAATAAAGGGAATTCTTCCCTGAGAGATAGCAATGAGAAAGCGAAGGATACCTGATTCCAGGATGACATTCTCGGTTTTAAGGTCTTATTTCTACATTAGGTCTTAATTCTTGAATTAAGTCTATTTGATTTTATATAGAATATTGTGTGTTAATCGGTGATACTTTATGTGATTTGTATATGTTGCTTACAGCGTGAAATATGAGAATTTTGGATATATGATGGTTAGAATTGGAATCTATCAGTTTATTTGACAAGATACACTGTGAAAAGAAATTGCAAATCTCTTATGATAACTCTCGGTCTTCTGGATAACCGAAGTGAGGATCGTTTGTCTGATCTGAAATCAGATCTTTCTGATTATTGTCTGCACCCTAGATGGATGGTCTGTGTGGATTCTTTGATACTCTCGGATTTTGCACTCTTTTAAGGCCATTATTTGGTCCGTTTTGAGTGTCAAAATTGCATTACGTGTCAATTATTTGCATATTTTATTCATTTTGGTATTTTGACGTGTTTTGTGAGAAATATGCTAAATAAAGCAAAAAAATGGCATAGAAAGGTCAAAATTCGGAAGCAGAACTGAAGCGCAACCCAGAGGCCCGTTGTACCCAATGCAGCGGTCGCTAAACCGAGTACAAACAGTTCTGGAGCTGACCAGCGGCCAACTGGGCAAGGTCGCACACGATAGCCTATTTTCAAACTAATTTTTCCGGCGATTCTGAAGTCCGATCAGGGCGTGCTATATACCATTCTCTTCGTCTTTTAAATAGCTTCGCATTGGTACTAATATCATCTCAATCGGAGTTTTTTTGGAGAAAGTTATGGCAATTCTACCAAAGTCGCGCAAGGCTGTCAAGTGCTGGCGGGAATTTAAGGAAGGAAATAAACTATTACCTTGTTAAGCCAAATCTTTTCCTTAACCTATGGAGAACGAAAATTCCATATTTTCTATTACTTGGAGGACACCTTTTACCAAGGTTAAACCTTTTTCAAGCCTATATATACCATATAACCTAATTCATAATATTCACCCATCCATAGCCCCCAAAAGGGGAGCCTCCAAGGCTCCTCCCTCCATTCTCCATAACCTAATTCTTCCATCATTCTTGAGATTGAAGCAAGGCAAGAGGAGCATGAAGACATCAACATTCAACCTTGGGTTTTGTATGTTTATTTCATGTCTCGTACTTTAATTATTGTTTTAGTTCATCTACAGATGGATTGCTAAACAACAGAATTTTGAGGTTTGATAGTAATTGACTTTTATGTAGTTCTTTTTATGTTTAATGTTCATAACTCGTTTCCACTTGACTTTTCTTGAGTTTTTGTTTGACTAATTGGTCGGTACCTTGATTATTGTCAATCTTTGATCGGTGATAGCTTTGATTGGTTTATCTTATATGTTAATACAATAATTATGACACGAGTATTGATGCATGATAGGGATAAATCGTGGTAAAATTGAGTCGGGTGAACGTAGAACTAATTAGAGTGAAAGCATTATCCTTGAAATCCTTTATTTCATTCTTATTTTCCTAACTTCTAATTTGCTTTATTTCTTTTATTTTATTTATTTTTGTTCAGTTTCTTCATTCAAAACTCAAAACTCTTGTTCTCTATAAGTATTTGACGCTTAGTACATGATAGCCAGTTGCAATTATATTCCCTGTGTTCGATATCCCCAGAGGGTACTGACCCATTCTCTCCTTG
>NC_056042.1:14706059-14765454 GCF_004379255.2 Salvia splendens
AATTATCCCGATGTCTTGCCCCGATGCCATGCCGGGACCCCACCCGGACAGGCAAGTAGATCACGATCATCTGGAGCCCGGATCGGCACCAATATCCAAAGCACCTTTATAGAATGGCGCCAAAAGAGTTGGAGAGCTTAATATGCAAAGAGCTACTGGAATTGGGATTCATTAGACCTAGCGTGTCACCATGGGAGCACCAGTATTGTTCGTAAAGAAGAAGGATGGAACGATGAGGATGTGCATCGACTATCGGGAGCTAAACAAACTAACGCTGAAGAACAAGTATCCACTACCAAGGATAGACGACTGTGTTTGACCAACTTCGAGGGGCAGGAGTCTTCTCTAAGATGGATTTGAATCTGGGTACCATCAGCTGAGGTTCGGCGAGAAGATGTACCCAAGACAGCTTTTCGAAAAAGATATGGTCATTATGAGTTCGTTGTAATGCCTTTTGGACTGACGAAAGCCCCGGCAGTGTTCATGGACCTTATGAACCGCGTGTTCCATCCATTTCTGGATCGGTTTGTCCTGGTTTTCATCGATGACGTGCTTGTTTACTCAAAGAACGAGGAGGAGCACAAAGAGCACTTGAGAACCGTCCTAGCAACTCTAAGGGACGAGAAACTATATGCCAAGTTCAGTAAATGCGAGTTTTGGCTCAAGGAAGTAAATTTTCTTGGACATGTAGTAACTTCAGATGGAATTCGTGTAGATCCGGCCAAGGTAGAAGCGGTGCAGAGTGGAAGTCACCTTCTACACAAAACGAAATCCGAAGCTTTTTAGGACTGGCGGGCTATTATCGAAGATTCATCGAGGATTCTCGATAGCAGCAATGAGCCAATGACGAACAACTGAGAGTCAAGATGATTTGGACGCCAGAATGTGAGGCGAGCTTTCAGTTGTTGAAGGAGAAATTGACCACCGCACACCTAGCTGTGCCGAGAGAGACTGACTACGACTGTATATATAGGATGCGTCGAAGGTGGACTGGATGTGTGCTTATGCAGAAGGGAAAGTGATTATATATATGCATCGAACAATTGAACCCATATGAATATCCGACCGCATGACGGAACTGGCATGGTGTGGTACATGCTTTGAAGATCTGGAGACACCATCTTATGGAGTCCGTTGTAATATACACGGACCATAAGAGGAAAGTACTTCTTTGCAAAAAGGAGCTGAATATGCGCCAACGTAGGTGGCTCGAGTTGTCAAAAGGACTACGATTTGTGTATAAATTACCATCCGGGAAAAGCAAACGTAGTGGCCGATGCTCTTAGTAGGAAGTCTCAATCTCAGCTGGCCACCTTTCTTACTATCGAGGAGAGTTTAATCCAAGAGTTCAGTAAGATGCGCTTGGAAGTAGTGAGAATGCCCGAGACTGTGGAAGGATATAGTAGCCACGTTGGTGATGGAACCCGACTTAAGAGCCAGAATTGTAGAAGCTCAACGGCGAGATACGTTACTAGAAAAGATTCGCTCAGAAGTGAGGACGGGTGAACTCGGAAATTTTCGTGAGGCAGCGGATAATGGTCTCACATACAAGGGAAGGTTGTGTGTGCCTAAGGATGAAGGCCTGAGGATGGAAATCATGAGAGAAGCACATGAAACCCCATACGCTGCTCATCCAGGGAGCACCAAAATGTATCAAGACTTGAAAAGACAGTTTTGGTGGAACGGTATGAAAAAGCATGTTGCGGCATTTGTGGAGAGATGCCTGGCATGTCAACAAGTAAAGGCGCTACACCAACGGCCCTATGGGAAATTGCAACCCCTCGAGATTCCGGAATGGAAGTGGGAACATATTGCAATGGACTTTGTGATAGGACTGCCAAAATCCCAGCGAGGGAACACGGTGATTTGGGTGATTATAGATCGCCTCACCAAATCTGCCCATTTGTGCCGGTTCGTGCCACTTATGGATCCGATCAGTTGGCTAAGGTATATGTACGGGAAATTATACGCTTGCATGGAGTTCCAGCGACAATCACATCTGATCGTGATGCTAAATTCACTTCTAGATTTTGGACAAGCCTGCAGCGCGAGTTGGGGACTAAGTTGAATTTCAGTACAGCGTTCCACCCGCAAACCGACGGGCAGTCGGAGAGAACGATACAAGCATTGGAGGACATGCTACGAGCCGTGGTGCTAGATCGAGGCGTAGGTTGGGAAGAAGTGTTGCCCTTGGTAGAGTTCGCTTACAATAATAGTTACCAGGCGACTATCAAGATGGCCCCATATGAGGCCTTGTATGGAAAGAAGTGTAGATCGCCACTTTATTGGGATGAAGTGGGTGAGAGAAGAATTCTCGGACCAGACTCTGTAGAAGAGATGATAGAGATTGTCCGACAAATCCGTGGGAGGATCAAGGAGGCACAAGATCGACAGAAATCTTATGCGGATGTTCGAAGGACCGAGTTACAGTTCGAGGTCGGGGAAAAGGTCTTTCTGAAAGTTTCCCTTCTAAGGGAATAACTCGTTTTGGAGTGAAGGGAAAGCTGAGACCCCGATTTATTGGTCCATACGAGATTTTGGATAGAGTCGGCGTGGTAGCATACAGGTTGGCTCTACCACCAAGCTTTGGAAATGTGCACAACGTCTTCCATGTGTCACAATTGAGGAAGTACGTGTTTGACCCCACACACATCGTTCACCAAGAAGAGATGATGGTCCTAAATCCCGATCTAAGTTATGAGGAGAAGCCCGAGGCCATTTTGGATCGAAGGGTGCAAGAATTGAGGAATAAGTCAATTGTTTCGGTGAAGGTACGGTGGAGGAATCATGGAGTCGAGGAAGCAACATGGGAATTAGAAGATAAGATGAGAGAGAAGTTTCCGGAGCTGTTTGAATGATCTAGGGAAATTTCGGGACGAAATTTTTTTTTTAAGGTGGGAGGAATGTAATGTCCGTTTTTTTAATTAAGGGGTGTTTGCTTTTTGTGAATATCTTGTTTAAGATATGGTGTGGTATGTTTTATTTGTTTTACATTATTTATGGGTGTGAATTTTTAGTTTATGGTTTTTGAAAAGCAAATTAATATCCTAATTAATAAATTAAATATCTCTCTCTCTCTCTCTCTCTCTCTCTCTCTCTCTCTCGGTTCTCTCCCTCACCCCACGATCTTCTCAACCCCCCCCCACTCCCACAAAACCGATATCTTTCCCTTCCCAATCACAATCAATCATCGGTTCTCTCTTCTCCCTCACAATCTCAACACCGGTAAGCTTCCTCCCTTCTCCCTCTCGGTTTTTACCTTCTTCCATTCACTCCCTCTCATCATCTTCTTGGATTCCTCAAGGTGATACCCTCCTTCGTCGTGAATCGGAGTCGTAAGAGGAAGTAAAGCTTTTACACTACGTTGAACTATCCGGGAAAGGTAATACAAGGCCTCAACTCTCGTTTAATTCGAAAAACATGCATGTAGGACGTTTTGGGAAGGTTTAGATGCTGAATAGGTTTTGTGATTATGTGTTGTTGTCGAGCATGTTTTGTTAGTAACTGACAGTGGGTTCCGACCCCGTTTTGACTGAGCAAACGATCTCCTTTTGGTACGAAATTTTAACCGTATAAACTTGGATGTGTCTTCGGTGTGGTGTGTAAATTTCAGCTTCATTGGATGTCGTATGATTTTACTATGATTTTTGCAAGTAAACTGCGCAGTTCTGCGTGTGGTGTGTTCTGGGTGATGTTTGTGTGTGCTTTGGGTGTGTTTCTGAGTGTTGTGTTTTGTGAAGCATGTGGGTGTGTTTGGCCAAGAGATGGCTCGGGAAAATCAGTGTTTGGTTCGAGGGTTTCGTGTGTGTTGGCCGAGAGTTGTAGGGTTCGGCCTAGGGCAGTGTTGTGGAGAGTTTTGAAGGGATGACCCAGGTGTTTGGGTGTGTTTTGGGACGTAGGAGGTGTGGTGTGAATGTCGTATAGGGTTTGAGAATCGGAGGTTGGAGGAAAGTGAGTGTACACTGGACTGTGCCGAGACAGGTGCCGAGCTGTGCCGAGACAGGTGCCGAGCTGTGCCGAGACAGGTGCCGAGCTGTGCCGAGACAGGTGCCGAGCTGTGCCGAGACAGGTGCCGAGCTGTGCCGAGACAGGTGCCGAGCTGTGCCGAGACAGGTGCCGAGCTGTGCCGAGACAGGCGGCCGAGGTGCCGAGCCAGGCGGCCGAGACGGTCGGCCGAGGTGCCGAGCCAGGCGGCCGAGACACCGAGCCAGGCCGAGACGCCGATCCTTTTTCCGAGCTTTTTCCGAACCTTTTCCGAGCCAAGTGAGCCGTTGCACAGTAAGGGTATGCCAGGAGTTTGAGTGTTGTGTGTGTGTCGTGTGCGCGTTTTGAGTACGTCGTATGCGTGTCGGGTGCGTGCGGGGTGTGTTTTCGGGCGTGTCTTTGTGTGTTTGGCTTATGAGATGTTGTTAAGTGTGTGTTCGTGTAACGTGCTAGATGTTGAAGTCGTCCACGTAGGAATCATGCATTGTCGTTTAAACATCGTCTACCCTGACTCTAATCATGATTTATTTATCTTTCAAAAGGGTGATCTTTTTCGAGGAAAGTGTGGTTGAAGGGAACTGTTTTAAAAGCTAAGCAATCGAGGTGGGCTTTTCTACCCTACTAATTTTGTGGGTTATCTTTAATACGGACTCTGTTCCGGAAATGTTTATGGAGATGAACTGTTTGTCTTGC
The DNA here is from genome assembly GCF_004379255.2 of Salvia splendens. NCBI lineage: Eukaryota > Viridiplantae > Streptophyta > Magnoliopsida > Lamiales > Lamiaceae > Salvia > Salvia splendens. The sequence continues at coordinate 14,710,737 of NC_056042.1, forward strand.
CAATTGTTTTGATTTGAAACCTATCTGAAGTGGTTTACCACATATGTTTAATCGAATTCGGGTCTGTTGGGCTGCGAACCCTCAGGCTAGTGTACACGAGACCGGGAGCCATCTGAGAGCAAGTTGGCCGGTCTAGTTGACCTGGGGTGTGGCCACGCCCCTTGTCATGGTTGGATCAGATAGTGTATGATAGTGGGGATAAGGGTGGCAATATCTGAAAATGACTGCGCAGTCGAATTTATGAAATATATTTTGTGTACTTGGGTTACTTTCTTACACTTAAAACCCCAAGGTTACACTGATGTGGCATGACAAACTATGATTTTGGCGTGTGTCCACTGAGTGCAATAAGTACTCAGCCCTGCATGTTGTTTTCTTAATGTGCAGGTTGAGCGGCGATGGGGATGACGGATGTTGAGCAGTGAAAGCCAAATGAGTGTTTTACTTGGTCTTTTGGATGGTGTCGTGTCGTCATACCCGGCATCATCTGTCTTTTGGTCTTTTCCGCTGCTTTGTAATCCGATACATTGTTTTTATTTAACTCTGTTTACATTAACTTTAGAAATGTCTTCTTAGTACAATGTTTGAAGTGAACTTCTTTTTAATAAATGCTTTTGGGTCAAATATTCCTGTTCTCCCCTTTCTTCCCCGCTTCTTTATTCCTCCCCTAGTCGCGGTCCACCGTACTTCCTATCCTTAGGAAATGCGGGCGTGACAATAATATTTCATTAGTTTGATTTGTTGGTTACTTTTACACTTTCTTATGTTGAAAATTGTTTTCAGGCCAAAGAGAACAATGGGAAACTTCCTCCATTTATGGATTTCTTTCTACAGACCCACAAGCTAAGGAACGGTGATTCACAAGGCGAGTTGTGTTCGCAGCGTGCTCAACAAATTGTAGTAAGTCTTTTCACATGTTTGGTTTGATTTCTGAAATTTTATTTGGGATTATAGTATGTGATTATCTAAATTTGTTGTCTTATGCTATGAGTATTGCTTGTAGTATTGCTTTTAAGAGTTCTTTATGGAAAGTTAGACTAATTGTGTTGTATGAGAAGCTTAGAGCTCTCATACTTAGAGCCCTCCTCATCCTTAGATTACATTGCACGTCTCTCTTATTTATCAACACACAGCTAGGTTTAGATTACATTTGTGATGAGCAATTTAGATATCAGTTTCCTACTAACAAAAAGTATATGCAAATGTCATTCCATTAAGGGGGTGTTCGATTGGCAAGATTAAATCTCATGATTAAATATGTATCATGTTTGGTTCATAAGATTGAACCCTTCAACTTAATCCTAGATGGATAGTCTCATGATAATTAGTCATAGCCTCCCCCCTCCAACTAAAATAATCTCACAACTTAATCCTAGATGGATAGTCTCATGATATTAGTCATGACAATATGGATATCAGAATACAAGTTCAGTAGCAATATGAAACTAATAATTAAAAGCTTGAGGTTAACTTTTGGCAAGTGTTTTGATAAAGTTAGGAGAAAATAGTATTCACCTGAATTCCCCAAAAGCATCTGATATTGCAGAAGTTTATATCCCACCTTCAGCACAAATGATCTATGTTAAGCATACTATGCAGATGAATTCAAATGAAAATCACACAGAAGATTGATTATTACCTGGCTTAGTAGTGATGCGAACTACTGATTTTCTCTGCATAGCCAACAATAACTTGATATGTCTCTGTGCAACAATGAGAGTCTGTGTATTACTGGTAAAAGGTGAAGCACATAGGAAATAGAAACTCACTTTCAGCAATGCATCACTGCCAGTCATAGAAACTACGAGATTGGATTGGTGTTGAATCATGGTCTATATTCATTCTGAGTTTAATCACAGATTTAATTTCTGATCTGATAAATCATATTCATTCTGAATCTGTAGCTTTATAATGTTGTACAAAATTGTCTGATATGATGAGCTTGTTGCTTGTGAGGTTCTCCCTTTGTTGTTACACATTTTGAATGTTTTTCATGTTTGTTTAATGGAAGGATGACGTTATGGCACGGGTTGAAGAACAACGGGCTGAAGGAATAGAGAACCCGGATCATGAAGCCATCTTCTTGAGCTTTTTGGGAAGGTGAAGAAGAGAAAACGAATTTATGGCACGTGGCAAGCAAGAAGCATATACTTCCCATTGGCTACTTACTCATCTGTGGGTTCTACACTCGTCAATGCTAGCCAGATCGATGAAATGGTAGAGCAACGAGTTAAAGAACATCGTGGTTAAATGCAGCTACAAATTGAAAAAGTGCAAGCCGATTCAGATCGGAAAATTGCACTAGTGCGTGAGGAAGCAGCTAGAAGGGAGCAACAGATGCGAGAGGAAGCAGCTAGGAGGGAGCAACAGATGCGAGAACGAATGATGCGCCTTTTTAATGAAAAAATGGGACAAATGAAAAATGTGTAGTTTACTGTAATTTGTAAGACAATCTTATCTTTATATATTTTTGTTAACAATCTTATCTTTTTAATGTTATTTAAGCATTGTTTAATTTTTGATATCTTCTAATTTTTATTTTTTATAAATAATTAAAATTATAGTATATATATATATATATATGTATATATATATATGGGTGCATTATAATGATAACCCCAATTTCCGTAATAACCCTATAACTAAATCTGGACCACACATTTTTAAAATCACGTGGTCTAGATTCAAACTTAGCTTTCCTTCATAAAAAAGGCGCAGAGGGTAAATATGTCATTTCGCTTATTTAATTTCGGAATTTCACTCATGATAAAATTTACGTATCCAAATTTCGCTCATTTAAATACGTAAAATCTTATTTCCTATGATATACAGATGTATGAGGTTCAGTTATACGTAAAATCTTATTTCCCATGATATACAAATTTCGCTCATTTAAATACGTAAAATCTTATTTAGGTATCATTTTATCATTTTACCAGTCAGTCAAAAGTATCATTTTATCAACACTGAGTATCTTTCTATCCGGCAAAACTATCATTATATGCAATAAACCTAACATATATCATTTTATCAGTCTGTCAAAAGTATCATTTTATCAACTCAGAGTATCATTCTATCCGGTAAAACTATCATTCTATGCAATAAACCTAACATATAACATTTTATCATTTTATCAGTCAGTCAAAAGTATCATTTTATCAACTCAGAGTATCATTCTATCCGGCAAAACTATCATTCTATGCAATAAACCTAACATATATCATTTTATCAGTCAGTCAAAAGTATCATTTTATCAACTCAGAGTATCATTCTATCCGGCAAAACTATCATTCTATGCAATAAACCTAACATATATCATTTTATCATTTTATCAGTCAGTCAAATGTATCATTTTATCAACTCAGAGTATCATTCTATCCGGCAAAACTATCATTCTATGCAATAAACCTAACATATATCATTTTATCAGTCAGTCAAAAGTATCATTTTATCAACTCAGAGTATCATTCTATCCGGCAAATCTATCATTCTATGCAATAAACCTAACATATATCATTTTATCAGTCAGTCAAAAGTATCATTTTATCAACTCAGAGTATCATTCTATCCTGCAAAACTATCATTCTATGCAATAAACCTAACATATATCATTTTATCATTCAGTCAAAAGTATCATTTTATCAACTCAGAGTATCATTCTATCCGGCAAAACTATCATTCTATGCAATAAACCTAACATATATCATTTTATCAGTCAGTCAAAAGTATCATTTTATTAACTCAGAGTATTATTCTATCCGGCAAAACTATCATTCTATGCAATAACACTTTCTAGACAAGCCACGCTTAACATATTCAAAAGAATTACCCAAATGGAAAAGCGTTGGCAAGTGACCTGACTTGAGCAGCTGTGTAGAAAAAGAGCTAATTCGATCACCTAATCTGCAGGGGAAAAAGAAAGGAGTGTGCTTCAACAAGCCCAATAGTATACCCACATTAGAGATTAATTTCCAGAGTTAAGTAAACGTTATGCAACCTATATATTTATAAAATTTATTACCATGAATTTTTCTCTCCAGAACCAACATCCTTATATCCATATACATGCTTACTTTTTAAAGAAATATAAAAAAATAATACATCTGACCTTTATATCGTCCTCTCCTTTATATCTCTCTCTCTTGATTTTCTGGGACTTACCGAAGACATAATCATATATAGATTCATTAAAATATCCAGAAATATACAATTATAGTATACATGTCATCACTCACATAGTTTTAACACATACATACTTACTAGATCTATACAGATTTATTCTTTACCAACACCAACAACCATTTAAATTCCACATTCGTATAATCTCCATTGATCTCAATGAATTTACCACATAATCAGAAATCACATATCCATTCATAAAAAATATAAAACTGATACGACCACACCTGGAATGCCCATGACGAGGTCTATGACAAGGCGTCTACACGAGGGGCTCTCGATGTTCATCCAAAAAGTCATGCTGGAGGAGGCTACAAAGATCGAGGAGCACGCGACGAGACTCGTGCTAAAAAATGAAAGCTGGGAGCTTCCACCCTGTCGGATAGATTCTGAAGCCAAGCCTCACCCGACCGGGTGCTATTTTCTGGAGATGCCAAGGCTGCTTAGTTCCACCCGACCGGGTGCCTACTCAACCACCCAGCCGGGTACCCCGTCAGAGGCAAGCAAGGGTCAGGGAGGTCCACCCGACCGGGTGACTTATCGTACCTAAAGTCCACCCGGCCGGGTGACACGTCGAAGGCATCCGGAAGTCAGGCTCTTCCACCCGACCGGGTGACTTAGCATACCTAAAGTCCACCCGGCCGGGTGACGCATCGAAGGCATCCAGGAGTCAGAATTTTCCACCCGACCGAGTGGCTTAGAGTATTAGCCCACCCGGCCGGGTACTATGTCGCTGGGCTATATTTTGTGGGCCAATTTCTATTTTTGGACCCTTAGTATAAATACCTTTTGAGGTCATTTCATTTCTTAGATTTTGCTGAATTAAAATTACTACCCTAGTGAGTTTCCTCTGTGAGGATTGTATCCAAATTCCTTCTTTGAAGGTTGCTTGTGTCTATCCTAGATTGATTCAAGTAGAGGTATGCATTAATGGAGTGTATCCATTGAGTAGTGGAGCCAAGGGGTGATACAGCTAATGAAAGTTGCCTAGGGTTGTCTCCATCTTTTTGGTTAAGGTCCTATGGTGGTAGTTCTCTTATCTCATCAATATACACATGCTTTCCTTTTCTAATCTTCCATCCATTCTAGTTTAGATTCAATTTTTATGGTTGGATCTACTTTACCCTTGTTTTTATTGAGAAATTGGAAAACAATCTCACAAAAATATCTAGATCAAACATCATAAAAGGGAATTTTCTTGGGAAATGGATCACAAAATACTTGGATCCACATCATTTGGTATCTAGAGCTTAGATACCAGAATATCATTCAAAAATTCCTTCGTTTTCCTAGATAACTGTGGGGTTTAACATCATTGCCCTATTTTGGCATAGTTGGGGAAAACCATGAAAATCATATCCAATTATTAGATCTGACTATATATGAATATTTTCCCCTAGATCTAGACTTGATAGTGAATCTCTCCACCAAAATTCATCCAATTTGGGCGTGGGGATCAATACCAAAAAATTCTTAAAGATCAGCTAAATTTTAGCGAAAGCTTCATCCCAACTTTTTTTTGGTGTGTGTGGGTTTACCTTAGGCCTAGTTTACTTGCTTTTGTATGCTTAATCATTATTACTTTTGTGTTTACTGTATTTGCTTGAGGTGTATACCTTGATTGAATTGTCCAGGCGCCACCATGGTGCAATTGGATTGAGAGTGTGTGATACTAGCCCCGCTATATTCTAAACCTACCGAGTAACATTGGTGAGTGACTTGGGGGGATACTATCATTGGGGTGAGCTAGCTTCTTAAATCTTTCTTTCTTGTTTTACCAACTTCTAGGACTATATCCTAGTTTGTTTTGACATTGTAGGTACTCGTGATACCTCCTACTACTTGTTCCAACGCAATGGGAAAGACTCACGAGGGGGAGGTAGAGAAGGGTGAGGGCACAAGTAGTACTAAACCCATAGGAGATCTATTGAGCATGATGTCCCAAATGATGGCGGATCTTAGACGTGATCTCAAGCAAGATGTCCAAGAAGAGGTGAGGAGTTCCGAAGGTTGCACACGTGCCATCCAAAACAAATTGTTTGAAAAGATCACCACCTTGAACGAAGAGCGGACGACAAGACCTCCCACTCCCATGGGCAATGCTATGCCCAATGAGGTCCCAGAGGAATTTGTTGAAGATGAGACGTATGAGGGATGACAAGTGGGGAATGTTAGAGATGTAGTTAACCACTTGGAGAATGGACGATTTAGGGGGGGGGGGATAATGGAGCCAATAGGGGTTTGGAGGAGGAAATGGGGGATATGGTCGGTTTGGGGTAGGAAATCAACATGGAGGGATGGAGCCTTATGGGGATAGACTTAGGAGGGATAGGTACTATGAGGAAGAACCCCGACCAAGGTTTGATGATCCGTCCAAGACCTTGAAACACAACCTCCCCGAATTCCATGGCAAGTTTGATCCCGAAGCCTACTTAGAGTGGGAATCTTAAGTGGATAAAATCTTTTCTCCCGACAACTATTCCCAAGGTGACAAGGTGAAGATTGCATTGGCGGAATTTAGGGGTAATGAACGATGTGTTAATGAAGAGGAGGCTAGCTAGGTTGGGGGATGTGCATTCATGGGATGAGTTGTGTCGAATCATGAAGGAATCTTTTGTGCCTAGGTCCTATTACCTCAAGCTTCGTGGGGAGCTCCAAGACCTAAGGCAAGGAACAATGAGTGTGATGGATTACTACTATGAACTTCTCGCTTTGATTAACAAGATTGGAGTGAATGAACCGGAAGAAGCCACTCAAGACCGATTCATCCATGGTCTTAACACTTCCTTAAAGCATACAGTCCAAATTGAGGCACTAAGGGGAATAACATTGGGAGAAGTACTAAGTTTTAGCGAGACATTTGAGATGCAAGGTAAAGAAGTGACGCTTAGCAAGGCAAGGATGGCCTCTAGTCAAACCAGGATGGGAGGAAACAAGTGGAGTACCCCTCCCAAGAAGATGGAGAGCTCACCTAGTACTCAAGGGAAAGCACCATACAAGGCGTCTCCAAGCCCGAGTCCCTAAGCCACCGAAAATCCCTCTTCAACAGAAAGTAGCAAGGTCCAATATTTCAAGTGTAAGGGCTTTGGGCACTATGCACGTGAGTGCCCTAACAAAAGGGTGATGGTTATCGGGCAAGATGGTAGCGTGTTTAGTGAGGATGAATGGGAAGGGGAGGAGTAAGGGAGAGAGGAAAGTGTGGATCCTCGCATGGCGTACTCTAGTGGGGAATAAGATGATGAGGGGTTGAAAGCGTTAGTGGTGCTTAGGATGTTTAATATGCAACCCGATCTTGAGGAGCACAAGGAGCAAATGTGCAATATATTCCATATGAATTTCAAGGTGGGGAGTAAAACATGTGTGGTGATAATTGATGGGAGAAGTTGTGCCAATGTGGTGACTGAACAATTGGTCTCCAAGTTGGGATTGAAAGTTGTCAAACACACCAACCTATACAAGCTTCAATGGCTAGGGGATTCCGGGGAGCTTAAAGTGAAGGCTCAATGTTTGGTTCCATTGAAGAATGGTGTATTTGAGGATGAGGTGATGTGTGACATCATCCCCATGACGACTTGCCATGTGTTATTGGGAAGACTTTGGAGTTTGATCGGAGGGGCTTACAAAAATGGGTTCAAAAATGAATATTTTTACATGGTGAATGGCTTAAAAGTTCGTTTGAAACCTCTTCTACCTCGGGATATTTTTTAGTCTCACCAACACTTGCAAAGGGAAAGGGAAAGGGAGTGCAAAAAAGACTAGTGAGTGAGGGTGAGAAGAAAGAGCCAAGTGAGTTTGGGGGGTGTTGGGAGTAGCACAAAAATACCAAAAAAGAAAATCTCAAGCACGGGGGAGAAAAGATTGCTTGATAGCTAGGACTTCTGAACTTGGGTGGGCTCTAAATTACCGTTCAACCATTCGTCTTATGGTCCGGAATGACTTGTGTTTAAATGCTAATACTCACCCTTGTCCCTTATTGATTGAGAATGTCTTGCATGATTATAAGGATGTCTTCCCGGAGGAGCTACCCAATGAGCTTCGACCCGTGCGAGGGATTGAGCACCAAATTAATTTCGTGTTGGGGTCCTCTCTTCCCAACCGGGCGGCATACAAGGCAAAACCAAAGAAAACTTAAGAGTTTCAAAGGCAAGTCCCTTGCCAAAGGTTTGATTCGAGAATCCCTATCACCTTGTGCCGTGCCCTTTATTTTGGTGCCTAAGAAGGATGGAACTTGGAGAATGTGTGTAGATTGCAGGGCCATCAATAAGATTACTATTAAGTATAGGCACCCTATACCTAGGCTAGATGACATGCTTGAAGATCTATGTGGTTCTACATGTTTGATTTGGCAAGTGGGTATCACCAAATTCGCATGAAAGAAGGGGATGAAGGGGATTAAAGAGTGGCCTACACCAAAGAATGTGAGTGAGATTAGATCCTTCCATGGTCTTGCGAGCTTTTATAGGAGGTTTGTTAGGGATTTTTCCCTTAAGGCCTCTCCTTTGAACCATCTTGTGAAAGAGAATGTGGATTTTAAGTGGGGGGATGAACAAGAAAGAGCTTTTCATACTTTGAAAAATGACATTACTCATGCCCCTTTAACTCTTCCCAACTTAAAACATACCTCACTTTCTTTGGTTGAGCGTGATGCTTTGGATGTTGAGCCTTCGTGACACTTCTAGTCTAAAGTTCACTAATCTAGACTTAAGGTAAAAGAAGACTCTCGGACCAGAGCAAAAGAACGAAGCTATGGTACCATTTTGTCACGGCAGCCCTTACTAAGGATAGTGAAGACAAGGAAAATGTGACGAGGGGAGGGACTAAGGAGCAGGGAAGAAATGGGGGACACAATAAAAGTTGACACTTAATGCAAAAATTTGATTAACTTCCAAAAGGGAAAATAATTTAGTCTACAAAAACATTTTAGTTTATCAAAAGTAAGCAGCGGAATAAAGTCTCAAAGTATTTGACACAATAAAGTCATACGAAGTAAAGTAAACTCTTGTGACATCCGTTTTCAAAAGTAGCAGCGGAAATAAGTTATCAAAGAGAGTCATAGGATGACGCCTATGTATGAAGACACAACGCATCCAAATTTCCTAAGCCTACTTAACATCCATCGCAACACCCCGCTCAACCTGCACATAAAGAAAACATATGCAGGGCTGAGTATTTGATATACTCAGTGAACACACGCCAAAATATTTGATAAAAGTCATGTCATCCATACCATAGTGAACTCGAGTTTTAACATTTTAGAAAAGAAGTATCATCGAGTATCACAAAAACATTTTCATAGAGTGGCCAGTCAAAACAATCTCCACACGTTCTCCTTAATCAATCAATCACATCCTCTTACCATAGTGCGACAAAAGTGTGGCCACACTATTCGCCCACGAGACCGGCCGACTAGCAAGGATGGCTCCCGATCCCACCTGTGTACACAACCTGATAGGGTTTGCGGCCCTACTCAGACCCGAATTCATTTCACACATAGCCCTATAGCCTAACGGAGCAAGCTCAAACGAACTAGGCATCAGACAACAATCTCAACATCAAACAATCACAGCCCTATAGCCTAACGGCGCAAGCTCAAACGAACTAGGCATCAGGAAACAATCTCAACATCGAAAACAATCATGGCATGACATAACATTTTAAACCACCCTTATAACACCGTATCATACTTTTTGAAAGTGTAAAAGAGTTTAGTAAAAGAAAGCCCACCTCGCTTGCTTAGACAACACAATACACAACTCAAAAGCAACCTTCGTTCCTTGTGCTCACGTACGCCCAACAACCCTTGTCAATATCACCAAACAATCAGGTTTTCCATTATTACAATAATCATGCATGTCCTATCGTTCCTTTCATCGTTAGATTGTCCATCCCCAAACGTTCATCAACAAAAATGAAATGAACACTCAAGCATACATCAACGTGTAACACATAGCCACATCTAGGATACATTTCTTATTCACACATGTATCATTTATTCACTCAAAACTTGACAACAAGTATTATTTTAACATGACAGAAATCTGGCAGAACTGCACAGTCGTTTTGTAAAAATTATTAAAATTCCATCTGACCTCTGTTGGGGCTGAAATTTTTCACAACACAGTAGACACATCAAGGATCATCTAGTTAAAATTTCACATCAAAATAACATCTTTAGGTCGGTCAAATCAAAAATGAAACTCATTAGACGAGAATACAAATTCTGACAGAACTGCGCAATTAATTTTAAAAATTCATTTAAAATTCATATTTGGTCAAAAGAGGCTGAAATTTATACACAACACAGAAGACATCTCAAGTTTACTCAGTTATAAATTCGTGCCAAAATAAGATCGTTTGGTCGGTCAAACACACACCGGAATCTACTATCCGAACACCACAGTTTTTATGCTTCACAAATTCGAATTAGGGTTTATCTATCATTCATCAACACATACATATTCATGCTTTCAACACATATTCACGCTTCAAAAACGACATCACAACCAAGTTCTCATATATTCACATATCATTTACCAACGAATCATCCACAACCTCACACATACACATACATAAACACATATCCACATACTTTCTCATGCAAAACATCAATCCCAACCGATGAATTTTTAGATCTATGATTTCTACACTCACTATATGCATGAGGGAATCAAGAAACATGGGTTCAATGGAAAGGATGAGAAAGAGAATTCAAATATACCTTTCTTGTTAAAAAACAATCGGTAGGAAAGATAATTGATGCGATTCTTCGATGAATCTTGAATTTCCAACTCCAAATTGATGCAAGAACAAAGGATTGGTGAAGATTTGGTGGAGAAGGAGAGCAAGAGAGGAAAAAAAACATGTGGGAGGAGAGAAGAGAGGGAGGCGAAAAATATGAGGGCTAGGGTTAGGGTTCTTTTAATTTATAGTCTAGGATAAATCCCACAATAAAATAATTAAATTATGGGGGAATAAAATAAAATCCCACAATTAAAAATGAAAGTAGGCGTGTGGAATGAGAGAGATCAAGGAAAAAAAATACTTAAATCCTCAAATCAAATAGTAATAGGATTTAAATTTGGCAAGATATGGTAAGATTTAATTGGATTTTAAATCAAGGAAGGAGACAAACAAAATACCAATTAAATCCACAAAATAATTCCTTCTCCTAATTACTAGGAGATTTCAAAAATCTCAAGGGATGGCATAATTTGGTTTGAATTTAATTTGGATAAATCTCCCAAAGCAATTAATTAAATCCGAGAAGAAAATATTGTTTCCAATAAATAGGAGGGCCGAAAATTTCAATAGAATGGCTAGAACAATTATGCATGATCCCACTTAATTTAATTCACACATTGGAAGCTTAATCACATTAACTCACTTAACCCACAACAACTAATTTCACATAACTAACTCAAACACATAGAGACTCAATTTCCACAAAAGAAATTCTTATTCAACATCCACATAAATTAAAAATTTAATAATAAGCCATCAAATAAAAATAATTATAAAAAAGTCAAAAAAATTTCGGGGTGCTACATCCTTTCCCTCTTAACTGAAATTTCGTCCCGAAATTTGGTCGTCTCATAAAAAGAAATCGGGGTACTTCTCTTTCATCCCTATCAGTCCTTGTCGGTTTGCTGCTCCTGCCCTTCATTTCCTTTCAGTGCATACGCCCTCGCTTGCTGTGGGGCCACCTGTTGAATGAGTTGTGGTTGTTGCTGTTGTTCCCCATGTCCCTGCCTGTTCCACATTCCTCCTTTGTTGTTATTCGGGCACTCTCGATACATGTGTCCATTTCCACCACAAGTGAAGCATCGGATGCCTCCAGCTCTACACTCGCCAAAGTGGTACTTGGAGCACCGGTTGCAGTGAGGTGCCTTCTGTTGATTCCCTCTCGGCTGTGGCATGGCTTGTCGGTCATAGTCCTGTGTCTGACGGGAAGTAGAATGGTATCGCTTGTTGTCATAAGGAGCTCGGTTGTCTTCCCACTTCCCCTTGTCTCGATAGTTCGGTTGAGGTGTTGGTGGTGTAGGATTCGCTGTCGTCTCGTCTTTAGGCAGTGCTTCTACCACATCTAAAGCGCAACTCAAAATTTCAGAGTAAGGGATTCCTCTGCGGCTGGCCACGGCTACCCTTATCTCGTGTCAAAGGCCAGAACGGAATTTTGCGGCCATCTTCTCATCGGTGTCCACTAACTCGGGTGCATATCGGGTCATTTCACAAAGAGCACGGTCGTACTCCGTCACCGTCATGTTTCCTTGTTTCAGGGTGTGGAACTCCACTATCTTTGCCCGTCTATAGCTCATGGGAATGTACTTGTCGTACACCTCTTCCTTGAATTCTTCCCATGTGAGCGCCTCACGGCGAGCAGGGTTCATAGTTTTTCGTTTAGTTTCCGACCAAAAATCGGCAGGCCCAGCCAGTTGATAAGTCATGCAAGCCAGACGTTCCCTATCGGTGCATCCCATGAAATCGAATATACGCTCGAGGTCACGTATCCAAGCCTCTGCATTCGGGGGCTCTCCCAGTCTGTCAAACTTTGGAGGATTTTCCTTTCGGAAGGCCTTAATGTATTCTCTCTCTTGAGGTTGAGGTGGGGGTGGAGGTGGAGGCGGGGGTGTTAGGATTAGTATACTGGAAAGCATGTTTCGAGCGAGTTCGCATGAATAGAATCTTGCTTGTGTACGGAAAAACTCTACAATCAACTTTTGACCCGATTTAGTATTATTCGAGCATTTCGCACGAATAGAATCAGTAAATTATTACATTGTGTTTGCTTGTGCATTTATAAGATATTTTATAAACATTTAAATGCATAAGAAGTAAACGAAGCCTAAGTCTTTTGCTTAGTAGACTGGTTGTGGGCGTCGTCCACTTTAAGGTAACAACAGTCGGTTCTATGCAATGCTTTGCAAAAGAAAAAGAAGAATTTCACAACCTAGATAAGCTTTGGCTACCTATCGTGAAAGGTTGCAATGTCAGTCCGATTATTTCTAAGCCTTATTGAAATAAGATGACGTTGGTGTGGTATAGCACTGAATGGATCTAACAGCAACACTGTCTTTATGATATCTATTGAAAGACGAGGTCTTGATAAATATCTATTTCATAATCAATGTACGTTAGCATTGAGCATACGATATTGAGTATCTACTACTTTGACTTACCAAAGGTGCGGGTTTTTCGTCACCCAACGATCCAGGTATATTGGGTAGTAGTGATCATTATCTAGCGGTGCTAGGATTGCTATTATGTTGAATCGTGCGCGAGGTGAGTCTCGTTTGATAATGTCCTCAAGAGGAGCTTGAACAAGGTTTTATTATTCGGAAACTGGCCAGTTGGAGTTTTATTACTCTATGAATAATAAATAAGTGTTTCTTGCTAAGTCCACTCTTGGAATTAATAAGATGTTAATTAATTAAGTCCATAGCAGACTTTAATTAATTAATGGATATTTATATCTTAAGCACGGGAAATAAATAATAAACAAAATGGAAACCCGAATTACTTGTAATTTTGGATTTGGATGGGGAGTTCAATATTATTTCTGTAGTGGCTGCTCGTAATATTCCAATATAAGCTTGTATTAAATTGTGAGTTCAATTTAATTAGTAAAAAGCTAATTGGGGGAGGCCATATCCAAAACCTTCCATAGATACCTGACTGAATATGAACTATTATAAATAGGAGAATAAATGAGACAGAAAATATACAATTAATTGTCATGAAAATTTCGCCCTCTCTAATTTTAGAAGGGACGAAAATTTCAAAAAGATTTTCTCCTCCGTGAGATTTTCAGCTCCTCCTCCGTGAGAAATTTCTGTCTTCTTTATTCAAGTCCCAGTGTTTCGATAAGATCAGTCTACCCTGATGTCGGAATAGATTTCGGGACACCTGTTAGAAGATCTGTGGTCTAGTATTGAAGATCATCGTGGAGAAGGCGCGAACAATTGACGATTCTTTGGAGAATCAACGAGGTAAATTGGCTAACTCCGTAGCAAGCATGGTTTAGGGATTTTTTTGTGCTAAAGCATGTTTGAAATTCAAGTTATGAGCATGATACATGTGATAATTACGCGAATAGAATTTGTCTAAATAATCTGCAAAATAGATCCGTATATGTGATCCGTTAGAACGCATGCTTCCGCTGCCAACCCTTTCAATTGGTATAAGAGCCAGGTTTTGGCTCTGATTATTTGGATTTAAATTTCGTGAAATACATGTATGCATGTATTATTTGATTTCGAAGTTTGTTCTTGGTGTTTTGTTTAATTTATTTACATGATGAACTCAAGAACTATCAAATCAAAGAACTTGAATTACTCGATCGTACGAGTCGTGCGATCCATCGGTGCGAGCACCGAGACGGATCGCACCACGCGCAATCGAGGTAGGGATGTCGAACAGTGGGAGCCGGGGAGCCACGATCACTGGGCGACGCGCAGACAAGCGAGGGCTCGCGCGCACCGCCGGCAGAGACAGCAAGCCACAGACGCACCCGCGTCGAGATCGACGCATGAAGCTGGCGAGGTACGGTGGTTTGTCCGAGAACCACCGAGACACCTGGCACCGAGAGCTCCAACCCTAGGCGGAAGGACCGAGACGGGCGGTCGGAGCTGGCCGAGAGCAGGCGCGCCTCCGTGCGCACTGCTGGCCGAGAGCTCGCGCCACCCGACGGCTTGGATGGCCTAGACGGGCGTCACGACGCTGGCCGAGAGGCGCGTGCCGCCGCGTGCGCTCCTGGCTGAGAAGCATCGACACTCGTTGCAACACGAAGCCGAGACGGGCGCTCGCCGCTGGCCGAGAGGAGCCGCGCCTACGCGCACGCTCCTGGTCGAGACGCTGGCGACTCCCGACGAGCCGGTGGCCGAGACGCTGGCACGCCACCTGCGCGCCGGTGGCCGAGACGCCGTGTGCGTCGTATTCCGACGAAGAACTCGTCGGATTTTCATCGTTCATCGTTCGTGCAAACCTCGTACGATGAGATAACGATGAAGGATTATTTTAATGATTATATAATTATTTTATTAAAAGATATCATTAAAATATTATTATTTAATGGAAATAAAATCTTTTAGCAAGATTTCCCTAGATTCTTGGATTTTATTTTGGAAAATATTCAAGATGAATTTGAAAATAAGATTTGAATATATCTTTTATGGATTTTAATATCAAATCACGGATTAATTAGATTCTTTCCTTATTCATTGGATTTATATGGATTTTATTCCTAGATGAATCCTAGTTATATTTGGAAAATAATAATCTAAATTTTATCTATATCCTATGAATTTATATGGATTTATTCCTAGACAAATCCTAGTTGGATTTAGATAATAATAATATTATTTTATTCTTATCCTATGAATTTAAATGAATTTATTCATAGATAAATTCTAGATGGATTTGGATAGTGATAATATAATATTTTATTCTTATCTTATAGATTTATATGGATTTGTTCCTAGATAAATCTTAGATGGATTCGAATAATTATAATATAATATTATCTAATTCTATGAATTTATATGGATTTACTCCAAGAATAAATCCTAGATGGATTAGGATTAATATTAATATTAATTTATTTTATCCTATGGATTTGAATAGATTTAAGACAAATCGTAGATGGATTAAAATAAGTATTAATCCATGATTATCCTTATCTTTTGGATTTATATCCTAGATAGATTAGGATAAAGATAATATATAAGAAAATCCGTATTTAATTGGATTTAGATAAATTAATTTATCAAAGAAATCCTAAGTAATATTTGATATATTCTAGATGTCTATTCTAAATAGAATTAAGATTTGTATAAATATTGGTTGATTGGATTTTATTTTGTCGTATGGATTATGATGGAATCGTTTCTATCTAGTAATATCCTAGAACGATTTAAATAATGATAATCCTATATCAACGTTATCTTGAATTGAAGGATTTGATTTTATCGAATTAAAATCTAGAATGATCCTAAATGGATCTAGATAGTAAACACTATCTTGATAAATCCTAAATGAATTTGGATAATAATTAACCAAGATAAAACATAATATTTAATTGATTCTCCCTTGACTAGATTAAATAATTGTCATTAATTATCCAGTGTGTTTAAATGTCATGCATTAAATGGATTTATCTGTTTATTTGGTGTTTATCTATTTTAAGTGGATTATCTGCCTTATATGCTTATGTGATAATTATGCAAAAACCATATAAAATATCTAAGCGATAATTACAACAAGTGCGTTGTATATGGTCTCCATCAATTGGTTTGCAATTTATGAAGCTTTTTTCTAATATTATCGCCATCTGCTCTGTGGGGACAATAATCCTAAGAAATAGCGAGTTCATGAGGGCGGACTTCTCAAAAATAAATAGTATGCACTAGAATGTGGTTTCCAATATTATCGCCACCTGCTCCGTGGGGACAATAATCCTAAGAAACTGCGAGATTCAGAAGTTCACACAGGATTTATGAGATAGCTTGATCTTCTTAGCAGCACATGAGCATTGTTATGGGAGTGTGTTGTAGAAATGAGACTTTGTAATGCTAAATTCGGTGGTCTTGCTTAGGCAACATTAGGCGGTCATGCCACACTTGTGGTCTCTGGACTATTCGTCGATGATTGTGACCAGTAAAAATGTAAGATTTTAATGCGTATTGACCTCCTCTGGAGGATATAAATTTTAATTTTACAGTTGCAAGATACATAATCGTTTTGTGGTTATTTGCGATTATGTATTGAGCATAAGTATGTGATAATAAGTTTATTTGCCAAATCTTCATTATGTCATTCAATATCTTGTCTGCGATCCTTAAAGAAATAAACTCGAATGCCAAAATTATGTAGACTGGAAAAGTAAATGGATAAGATTCTCATCGCTAAAACTGGGAGTTAATACTCACTGATTCATGTCCTCCATTTCCTCGGCATAATTCCACGAAGATTGTTCGAGAATGCATTTTGCATGTACTTGACAAGTTCTTTAAGGAATACGGTCAAGCTATTTTCTTTTAAGTAGCATGACAAGTCTTGGTTAGTGACGATGAAAGATGGATATCAATAGAATCTGTCAAGATGATTCGATTGGAATATCCTAGGGACAGAATCTTTTGAGGAATCTTTTGATCACTCAAATAGTTTTCTGACTCAAGTCATCGTCTAAAGTAATAAGAAATGACTACAAGAAGGTTTAACTGAAAAGTAGAAAACCCTCAGAATATTAGTTGTTATATTACTTTTAGAGGAAAGTAACATGATAGATGACGAATTCATAAAGGTTGCATTTTTCCTAAGTCCTAGTTCATTTGAACAAAAGACTAGATATAAAAATGAGAGAGCCTGAATTGTCATCAAAGTTTGTTTAAAGCGAGTGGAGATGCTTAGTAAGTTGGATTGACCTCTTTTAGAGAAGGACAATGACTTACATAACAATGCAACTTCTAAGTAAGAGATCTTGATCCAGTTAGGTTTCTGTTCCAGTGGAAGCTGTTAATGCTCAATTATTGTTTTATGGTTGATGTTTAAGGCATCATAGTATTGAAACAATATAGATGCAACAAGATTGAGTATTAAACAACACATCAACTTCTTAAACAATGAATGATGAAGTATTTATGGCTTTTAGTCTTAAGGCCAAGAAAATACTTGGTTATTGTTCAAACTGATCTAGACTATCAAGATTTTAACAATTTGTTAAATAGCTTGAAAGTCGAGAATGCCTATTCGATGCACTATGAGTTAGAATCATTTGATTCAGAATACTTATATAAGTGCAACAAGTCTCAATGGTTTACACCAATGAGGAGACGAGCAAAGCGTTATGATCAGTAGTGGGAGTCTAATCTCCATTAACGAATCCAAGCATTCTTTCAAAGAATGGGATAGTTATGTAAGAAGGAATCGAAGTCTTTCTAAGACAAGTTTGATCAAATGATGAGTTGTACTCATGAAAATCTTATCATTGATGGGACAAGCGTTAAATATAACAGATACACCTTAAAGAAACTACCATCATCAGTGCCTTCTACAAAACACGAGTTGTGGACTAGAGCGTCTCTAGTCTAGCACATCTCAAGGTGTAATGTTGTTCCAATGCATGTTGGAAAGGTATCCAAGTAATTGGAGTTGACTACTGATCAGGCATGTTTTAAGGTTTTCCCAAATGGTGTAAGGTTATAAGTTCTGTAATCTTCAAAGATTGAATTCTTGTATGAAGATCAAGAAAGGAACTAAAAGCCTAACAGTGTGATAACTCTCAGTACAAAGAGAGATATCGAATTTTCCACGTTACCAAGGACTAATACCATTAGAAGCTTATGCACTAATAAAATCAACTTCAACACCTAAGATTGTTAGAACCATGTCGTAGTGGGAGCGTTCCTAGGAACATAACAAGTTCTTGGGTCTAGGAGTGTCGCAAGACTCGGTCTTAGATTAACTTGAACATAATCCCTTTAACTACAATGTAGAATTGGTTCGTTTGGATATTCATCCTTGGAAATGTGGTAGATTCCAAACTACAATCTTAGGTAGACAACATATTTTACAAGACTTGCAATACTGCCTACAGGTTGTGTCAGTCAGTGGGAGCTAGTACATTTCAAGTGTAAATGTGGATCTCAAATGGCTAGTCAATGACAATGGGCTATTCCCAAAGAGAAATATCATATTCTCGCTGTTGTTGTGCCAAGATTTATTTGATCCTCATGTCTATCAGCACTTACATAATTAGAATGTATGTATCATGATTGTCATGACAACTTTCTATTAATAAAAGTCTTGTAGAAATCATCTACATGGAACATCCTAATAGGTATGTAATAGAGGGCAAGAAACACATGATTGGAAGCTTATGAAGACCTTTGTGGTCTTAGGCACGCATCTAAATCAGAGTATGTGTTTTAGCTAGATTGTCAAGTGTTTGGAATTTGACATGTGCCCTTAAATGTGTTGTGAGGACAAGGAAGTTGAAAGTGCATTAAATATGGTATTATTGGTACTCTACGATGATGAAATCTATAAAAGTTGCAAACAACTAAGATTGGCATCTAGCGTAGGAAACTGGTTGTCTACCCAGTTTAAGATAAAGGATTTAAGAGAAACTAATTATATTCTAAGCATCTAATTCTTTGAGATTGCTAGAAAGAATGTTGAGATTCTCTTAGGAATCCCATATCTATACATTGCTTGGAACATTTTAGCATTAGAAATTCCATGAAAAGGTTTTTACCATTCAAGATGGAATTTTCTTGTCTCTAGTCAAGTGTCGTTTAACACTTAGTGAGAACAAGAATTATGAGACTGGTTCTGCAGATAGATGTCTCATGTATGCTATGATGTGTACTAAGTTTGATATTGGTTGTGCTTTTGCATAGAAGTATATATCATATTAACCATGGCAAAGGACTTTGATTGAGGTAATGGATATACCATAGTACTTGAGAAAGACTAATCTCTATATTCTAGTTTACCAGTCATTCATGTAATGTCCTTGGGGTTACACTGACTAAGTCTTATGACTAATCAATGATCGAGTAAGTCATCCTCATTATATGTGTTTACAGTAGGAGTATACTCCTAGAAGCTTTGATCGTAAGTTTGAGTATGCCTGTGAGTATTTTTACTCTAGCAAAGGCTAACTCAAGGGAACACGAGATCATAAGCTAAGCAATCACATAGAGAGATGAAATTAATTAAAGATCAAGTACGCAGCAAAGACATAGTGGTGGAAAAGATATTATCAGAGAACAACCAAGCAGATTTTTCACAGAAATTGCCTTTGTGGCAACATGATTCAAACATGATGTGAAATTAATGGTAGTTCGATATATCTAGCTCCAAGACCTGCTTTGTGTATAAGTGGGAGAGTTTTTGGCAGTGGGTATACTCGAAAGCATGTTTTGAGTATAAGTGGGAGATTGTTAGGTTTAGTTTACTAGAAAGCATGTTTCAAGCGAGTTCGCACGAATAGAATCTTGCTTGTGTACGGAAAAATTATACAATCAATTTTTGACCCGATTTAGTATTATTCGAGCATTTCGCACGAATAGAATCAATAAATTATTACATTGTGTTTGCTTGTGCGTTTATAAGATATTTTATAAACATTTAAATGCATAAGAAGTAAACGAAGCCTAAGTCTTTTTCTTAGTAGACTGGTTGTGGGCGTCGTCCACTTTAAGGTAACTACAGTCGGTTCTATGCAATGCTTTGCAAAAGAAAAAGAAGAATTTCACAACCTAGATAGGCTTTGGCTACCTATCATGAAAGGTTGCAATGTCAGTCCGATTATTTCTAAGCCTTATTGAAATAAGATGACGTTGGTGTGGAATAGCACTGAATGGATCTAACAGCAAGACTGTCTTTATGCTATCTACTGAAAGACGAGGTCTTGATAAATATCTATTTCTTAATCAATGTACGTTAACATTGAGCATACGATATTGAGTATCTACTACTTTGACTTACCAAAGGTGCGGGTTTTTCGTCACCCAACGATCCAGGTATATTGGGTAGTAGTGATCATTATCTAGCGGTGCTAGGATTGCTATTATGTTGAATGGTGCGCGAGGTGAGTCTCGTTTGATAATGTCCTCAAGAGGAGCTTGAACAAGGTTTTATTATTCTGAAACTGGCCAGTTGGAGTTTTATTACTCTATGAATAATAAATAAGTGTTACTTGCTAAGTCCACTCTTGGAATTAATAAGATGTTAATTAATTAAGTCCATAGCAGACTTTAATTAATTAATGGATATTTATATCTTAAGCACGGGAAATAAATAATAAACAAAATGGAAACCCGAATTACTTGTAATTTTGGATTTGGATGGGGAGTTCAATATTATTTCTGTAGTGGCTGCTCGTAATATTCCAATATAAGCTTGTATTAAATTGTGAGTTCAATTTAATTAGTAAAAAGCTAATTGGGGGAGCCCATATCCAAAACCTTCCATAGATCCCTGACTGGGCACAATATGAACTATTATAAATAGGAGAATAAAGGAGACATAAGATATATAATTAATTGTCATGAAAATTTCGCCCACTCGAATTTTAGAGGGGACGAAAATTTCAAAAAGATTTTATCCTCCGTGAGATTTTCAGCACCTCCTCCGTGAGAAATTTCTGTCTTCTTTATTCAAGTCCTAGTCTTTTGATAAGATCAGTCCACCTTGATGTCGCAATAGAGTTCGGGACACCAGTCAGAAGATCCGTGGTCTAGTATTGAAGATCATCGTGGAGAAGGCGCGAGCAATCGACGATTCTTTGGAGAAAGGGTTGATTCCCGACACTTCCCTCGGACTGTTCCTCCACATTGTTCTTTCCACTGCTGGGGCGACACTTCGTCTGCGTCTCCACATTGGTTGCATCTCTGATCCAAAACACATGTTAGAATCATTGTTAGTATTCGTTGTTATCAGAATCATAACTTCCTTGCATTCGTCGCACTCTGACACTATATTGAGTGCCCTTGTGTGCGGGTTGTTTTATCCGTGCCATTTACGCAAAGACGAAGGTTTTCCAACATATATTTTATCTAGTTATTTGTGATAGATCTAGGTTCGTCACGCATCACTTAATTTGAGGCCGTCCTAAGACTTCCTATGTTCACATGCTTATTTCGTAGTACTTTCACACATAACACATACTTAGGACTTCATATCAATCTTGCTCATGTCCCACATAATCATACCATAACAATATCATATTCGCACATACAACACGTGCTTAGATCATATTGCCAATCATGCTCATATTCCACATAATCACACTATAACAATATCATATTCACACATAAACACGTGTTTAGGATCATCATGCCAATCATGCTCATGTTCCACATAATGATATCATCACGGTATCATATTCACACATAACGTTTATTCACATGCGTACACTTGCCAAAACATCCTCATCATATCATCATCAATTTATACATCGATCTCACATTCTTTCAACAACTTAAAACATACCTCACTTTCTTTGGTTGGGCGTGATGCTTTGGATGTTGAGCCTTCGTGACACTTCTAGTCTAAAGTTCACTAATCTAGACTTAAGGTAAAAGAAGACTCTCGACCAGAGCGAAAGAACGAAGCTCTGATACCACTTTGTCACGGCCGCACTTACTAAGGATAGTGAAGACAGGGAAAACGTGACGAGGGGGGACTGAGGAGCGGGGAAGAAATGGGGGACACCATAAAAGTTGACACTTAATGCAAAAATTTGATTAACTTCCAAAAAGGGAAAATACTTTAGTCTACAAAAACATTTTAGTTAGCATGTAGATATTACGAGATCTAATGGATGACTTTCCACAGGAGATTCTTTCAGAAAGCGGAAAGCACCGAATCACCTTCGCTCAGCTGCTTTCTACACGATCGCAAGGTCGCGACGAAAAAAGTTATCAGCCGGACTTTATGACGACGGTTCCAACAAGAATGCTTGTCAAGTAGATATCTCAATGATCTCTACTTGTCATTTCGGCATTCCAAATGGAATCCTGCCCGGGAGCTCTCTACCGAAGTGCGTGGGAATGCCAGTCCGCAAACAGCTCAAGAGATGTGGGACATTGCCGGACCAGTTTTTCTCGTGCGATGAGGCAGACCGATCGAAAACGGTCTTTAGACAGCGCCTTCATCTAGAGAAGACAAAAAGAAGCCCGATCACAGCGATCAGAGGCTTCCTCGCCGAACACCTTCCCCACCAAAGAGGGATAGCGGTCATCCGAGGTGATCGAAAAAGAGCAAGTGTGTTCGCAGATTGCGCTTAAAAGTGCCGAGCAATCAGATCGGCACCATCAAGCATAGCAATCACAGCAGCCGGAGTCAGAGGCAGGCGAAATGACCGAAGTCACACCGGAGCCGAACTCGATGGTGTACGGCACTGAAGCCGTGATTCCGGTTGAGATCGGCGTACCCAGTCCCCGAACTCTAAATTTCTCCTCAGAAATGAATGGTGACGGACTGAGAGCCGAACTAGATCTTGCCAAAGAAAGGAGAGAATTGGCCTGCATAAAAGCAGCCAAGTACAAGGAGCAAGTAGCCCGGTATTATAACCAAAGGGTGAAAAAGCTGCAATTTCAAGTGGGAGATCTCGTCTTGAGAAACACCGAAGTAAGCCGAGCAGAAAAGCTGGGCAAACTCGAACCCACATGGGAAGGTCCATATCGGGTGTCAGAAGTCCTCGGCAAAGGGTCTTACAAATTGACTCACGTGTCAGGAGCACAAGTACCCCGAACATGGTACGTTTCCAACCTCAAAAAGTTCCATTTGTAAGAGACAGTCCGGTCAGTCAGTCTTGTGTCTAGTTCGGTCCTAAGGCTATGTGCGTTTTTGTCTCTATGTGTTTTTTATTTGTCTAGTGTGTTTTGTCTGTCTATGTGCGTGTCGTCTCTTACAAATGTTGCTGAGGTATCTTGTTCTTCGAAGGCTGATCCCCTTTTTAGAACATATATAAGCCTACGATTGTGAGTCCAAGCTTCTAAAGAGGATACAAGACCACAATTCGGCTTAAGAAACAAGCAGTTCGTCTGAAACGAACTGCAACAATAAGCCAACGATTGTGAGTCCAAGCTTCTGAAGAAGATACTAGACCACAATTCGGCTTAAAAAACAAGCAGTTCGTCTGAAACGAACTGCAACAAATGGATAGTCCGATCCACGCGATAAAACTCGCCGAATTAGGACAAGGGAAAGTCCGATCCAAGCGATAAAACTCGCCAAATTAGGACACAAGCTTAGTCCGGTCAAAGAGCTTATTTCATCAGACCAAAGACGAGTCCGGTCAAAGATGTTTATTTCATCAGACCAAAGACGAGTCCGGTCAAAGATGTTTATTTCATCAGACCAAAGACGAGTCCGGTCAAAGATGTTTATTTCATCAGACCAAAGACGAGTCCGGTCAAAGAAGTTTATTTCATAAGACCAAGGACCAAGTCCGGTCAAAGAAGTTTACTTCATAAGACCGAGGACAAGTACGATGAAATTTTTTCGCTAAGCTGTAAATACAGTGTTAGAAGCGAAAACAAAATTTCATTTTTCAAATCTTGTTCGGCACACAACTCCGCTACCCTACGAGATGGCGTTACGCTATTACAAAGGACTATTCTACTGTCCAGGGTTGCTAAAGTTGAGCCATCTATTCACAAAATCCTCGTGAAGCTGAGTTCGGGCGTTCCAGGCAGCTGCAGAATAAGCAGGTCGACGAGATGCTCTAATCGACCTGCCACCTCTTCTCTGAGCCCGGGAAGCCCTAGCACCTCGGCGGCGAAGAGTCTCTTCACGAAGCATTTGCCGATCTTGCTCACTCATAACCACAGCTCCTCTGCGAACTTCAGTCCGTCCTCGACTTGACGTCTCTGGTTGTCCCTGAGTTCGTTGCTGACTTGGAGTAGGGTTTTGAGCAAGTGAATCAGAGGTTTGAGCTGGAGTACTAGCATCTGTTGGCGGGAAATGCCTGAGGAATCTCTCAATTGAGGGACGCCGGGAAAGAACTATGTCGTACCGAGAAGCCCAGCGCCGCAATGATTTCACGACTTGTTGGCAAGCCGAGCTCTCCAGCGCATTGTTCCTCCGGAGTACATGATATTCCTCCCACAGTTCGTCAACTCGTTCCTGAACTTCAGAGATGGTCATTCCCCACGCCTGCAGATGAAATCCTCATACGCAGTCCTCTCAGCGACGGCAGTGTTCAGCTCGGCCTCCAGATCCTTCTTTTCGGACTCTAAGTCCTTATTATCGGCCTCCAGCTTCATTGAACGAGCCAAGAGTTCGTCATTCTTCATCTGGTCAGCTATAGCTCTTTTCTCAGCTTCGTCTAAAGCCGAAGAGTACAGCCGCTTCCAGTGAAGTACCTCCAGCTCCTTGAGAGTTAAGAATACAAAGCAGCTACGTCAGTTCGGCATTTCAGCTTACCGAGCAGGTAGTAAACCACAACAGGAGTAAGAGAGTACGAAAAGCTATACGAAGACACAAGGGTAGACAGAAGAATTTTTTCATACATAAGGAAAAATTTTTTTACACAAGGAGGGCTTCAAGGCCATCTTACAAGAAGGAAGAAACTAAACTAGGAGAAGGGAGACGAAATCATACTCCGCCAGCTTCGTCTCCGGCTCCTCGGTGAGGTTCAGCTTCCTTCTCCTTGTCTGCCTCAGCTTCAGCCTCGGCCTCCTTGCTCCCCCCAGCCTGCTCGGCGCCCCCATAGCCGATCTGCTGCGCCTCCTGCTCGGCCTGCTCATCACCGACCAGCTGCTCAAGCTGCTCGGTCTCACCCTCTCCGTGGAAAATTGGAGCGGGTGAAACTGACCCTATGGAGGCAAAGATAGCCTCCATATTCTCATCGCGGTCAGCTCGGCAACTACGAACTTGGTCCGCAGAAAGCAGGACCGAGGACGAAGCAAGCTCCTCAAGCACCGGCAGACTCTGGAGCCGAGCTGCTATCTCCCGGCCGTACAGCGGCAGGACGACTTCAGGCCCCTGCTCGGCTTTATCGGTCATCAGTTTCAGAAGATCACCGACAAAGGCCGAGAATTGGTTGCTCAGAAAGAGTTTCTCCACGAAAGCACGGAGACCCTCTCCTTGGGCAACCACGGCGGCAGCATCCCTCCGCTTCGTCTGCTCTCGCTGGATGATGAGCTGGTTTTTGGCAAACTGAGCTTCATCCTGGGCCGAGATCCTAGCAGCTCTGGCCTTCTCAAAGTTGGCCTCAGCCTGTTCGGCCCTATGACAAGCAGCCGCCAACTTCCTCTGCATCTCAGCATAGTCATTGGACGCTTTGGAGAGTTCGACGGCGACGAGCTTGGAGAGCATATCGTTCCTCTGAAAATGGATAAAGAAAAAAGTCAACAGAGGGCACCAAAAATACAGGAAAGAAGCAAAGCCAAAGAATCAAGAAGACAATTCACCTCGGCGAAGTCCGTGGGCCATGCAAAAGGCTCACAGACATTTTCCGAAGGGGGCCCCATGACGATGTCTCTCTCCGACGCTCTTGGGGGCTTCTGGGCCTTCCCCTTCCCCTTTGCCGAAGTCGACTCCGGCTTCTTCGGATCCGAAGAAGCCGGAGTCGACTTCGGCAAAGGGGAAGGGGAAGGCCCAGAAGCCCCCAAGAGCGTCGGAGAGAGACATCGTCATGGGTTTTGCCTCTTCGGAGTCCTCTCGGCATCAGACGCCGAGCTGGTGGTTTTCGGCCTCTCCGGCTCCTTGGACTCCGAAGATTTGCGGCTCAGCTTATTCAATATGTTCACTACCGAAAAACAAGGAAACAAGGTTAGTTTTCGCCGCTAAAGCAGTAAGGCATAAAAAAGAAATCCTCACCCTCAGTCTCTTCGTCCGAAGACGAGATATTGAACACGAGGTCGCCCTTGACGAGCTCAGTTTCCGAGTATTGTTTCCTAATCATAGGAATCTTATTGAGCTCGCCCTCGAGCTCGGCCAACGGTTCTAACCGAGGATGGGGAATCACGGACTTCGGCCCTCTCCAAGGAAAGCCCGGAGCCGAAGTCCTATTATAAAAAAAGAAACGGTTTTGCCATTTCGGCCACTTGGTTTTGCAGAAGGCTCTAAAGGGCTGTAAAGGGATCAAGTAAAACCAAGATCCCTTCCTCTTAAACTGGAAGAAATTAAGGATTGCCCTCAGAGACAGATCCTTATCTAGCCTACGCAGTTCGGCAGCAAAGGCCGATAAGTGCCTCCAAGAGTTCGGAGTCACCTGACCTAAAGGGAGTTGAAAAAAATCAAGAAGCTCTACAAAAGGTGGGGGAAGAGGGAAACGAAGCCCGCATTCTAAGCAGGCTTCGTAAACGGTGGCATAACCCTCCGGCGGGTCGTTAGCCCTATGATCATCGTCGGGAACCACCGCCTTCCCCCCGGGAAGAAGATATTTTTCGTGTAGAGATATCACGGTGTCCTTACTCAAGACGCTGTGAAAGTATTCTACAGTCTTCTCCCCGGACTCTTTCCGGCTAGAAGACCCCTTACCCCCTTTCCTACCGCTACCTGACTCAGAAGAAGAAGAAGAAGACATAGTTCTTACTCTTTGAAAGTTTGAAGAAATTCTGAAGAAATTCTTGAAAGCGGAAAGAAATTTTTACGCAAAAGAGAGAGATTGCAGAAGAAGCAATAGCAAAAGTGTTCAACTGATGAAGAAAGGACGTATTTATCAGATTCGGAGAAGATTTCAAAATCATCGCACCGTTTCGAATCCCACCTTTTCAGGATTCAACGGCCGGATTTTACTGTCGCATTTAATGCAGTCACGCGCAAGGCACGTCCCCTGACGTCAGCCTCCCCCGTACCTTTATCCAGAATGCCGAAGTGACTCGCTTCGCCGAAGTGATTCACTTCGCTTTTCGGGGGGGGTAGTGATGGGGTACGTACTAAACAAGCCCAATAGCAGTGACGGCCCATCAGCCCAAAGCCCAGAGTATCAGTTCGGCATTACCAAAGAGTTCGGCCCCAGCCTACAGCTCGGTAAAAGCCAACCAATCAGTTCGGCATTACCAAAGAGTTCGGCCCCAGCCTACAGCTCGGTAAAAGCCGACCAATCAAGCTCTACTCTCAGATCGGCAAAAGCTGCTCGACAATAGTTCAGCAGTTCGGTCTCAGTATTCGACCGAACTGGGAGATAGTGGACCCATGCAGGATCTCATGACCACTACACGATCTATTTAGTGGTGTCAAATCATGCAGGATCTCATGCGGGATAAGCGGACCAAACAAAGAGGTAGTGGACCCATGCAGGATCTCCATGACCTCCACGACATCCACAACCATCTTTAGTGGTGATGCAAGCCACGATCTTAGTTCAATGTATAAATAGAACTTAGATCAGATAGACAGGGGTTAAGTTCTCTAGAGATAAAATATCAAATAGCAAGTCTGTATTGTAAGCTGTAAAAAACAGATCAAGCAATACAACTCTGCCCTCTTTTCTTCCCGTGGACGTAGATTTACCTCAGTAAATCGAACCACGTAAATCTCTGTGTCGTGATCTGCATTTTCCTGCATTCATCACCATCAAAAATTCGCCAAACCATCACTACGCAGAGCACGTTGACCGTGCTCGTATTACTCGCAAGTTAACGCCTCAGTTTATGATATTGGCAACCACCATCAATTGTGGTCGGTACTGTTCCGAGCACAATTTAAAGTACTCGCCCTTTTCCGAGCACAGTTTTGTGTGCTCGCTATTGGTGCTCGGTAAAAGTCTATTTTTTGTAGTGCAAGTAACAATGTCATTTTGTAGTTCGTATACATAAATCTCTTACCACGATCCAAAACGGTGTAACTTCTTATACTCACAAAACACCACAGACTACTAATAATCCTATCACATTACATCAAAAACCCTTTTCTCAAAAAAAAAAGAAAAGAAAAAACCCACCAAGAACCCACAAACCACGAAGAAATACAACATTTTTCTCGCAACCCACACCCAAAAAATGAAAATAATGACTGTAACTTTGCAATCCGCAAGGTCCATAAAAGAGTGAGGACATACCAACGGAAATTTTTGACATGCCTTCTTTGGCATCACTAGTTTGAACAATGAAATCAATGTCTTGAACGAACCACCTAAATTGAACGAAGTATGCACTGGAATAGCAATGACAGCAGAATTCACAATTAATGACTGAAGATATAATATGGGCTACCACTTAGCGAATGGGATCTAACCATGTGTCCGACTGACCCAAAGGGCATTGTTTGCTCAAAAACAAGAAATGGCAAGGTTCAATACGTATATGGTACTGATAGTTCATCGTTCGAGGTCAAGTATGCATGTATTATAATGCTATTTTTACTACTTTTGGTAATGAACCTCACATTTCACTAACTCATTTTCACTCACATTTTATTATAAAACTACTATATAAAAGTATGATCTACATTCCACTAACTTCTTTAAACCACTTTGCATTACATTTCTTCAAACTCGTGCCAAATTAGAGTGTAACAATTAATGGCGGACGGAGGTAGTATTTTTTAGTGTATTAGTTTTACCTAATTGCCACTTATATTTATTTTTTCCGATTATACCTCCGAAATAATATTGCATAACGCGCTAACTGATATTGGAGTATGAAATTTTCAAATATAACCTTTCATACTATATAATCGATTTGTATTCCTTTTAAACCATGACAAAAAGTATATTTAGTTTCTTAAAAATTAGACAAAATACGATTCGGTCCTTTCATTTTTACTTTCGTAACCTTTTTTCTTAAATAAAAGAAGCATAAATTTATCCTATACTGTTTTTAATCTATTAATTCAATGTGGAATTCTAAATTTTAGAAATAATAAGGAATTGTGAATGTTTGGTTATAACTCCATTAATCAAGAAATTAATACTTACTCTATTTATTGTATGGACCCCACGAAAATTAATACCTGCGTCCATGACTGGTGGAAGAGGGAGAGGACGGATGAAGTGCAATTATGTTCAGCGCCATCCACGACCTATTTAATTTTCTATTTGCAATAATTTAAAATTGAATTCACATTTATAAAATGAGGAACAATATCATTATATCACATTTTAAAAACTCATAAATGTATACAATAATAATTTTCTATATTAATAAAAACTCGTGTAATCAAATATGTTTCAAAACTAGCAATTTCACACAGAACACGCCTCAATAAAACACTTATCGATCTCTACAAAAATCAACCACAAACACATGTTAATTACAATTTCATGCTTAATGAAAGAAAAATGGATAAATTATTGCTATATATGTTAGAGCATGATTGACACGTCCAAATCCAGGTTATAACTAAATTACATGTGTTAGTTTACTAGTATTTAATAACTTTTACATTGCATAAATATAAATATTGTTCCCTGTATTTCAAGATTTTTAATTTTCAAAACAAATTAAATAAAAATATTGACTTTCATTATATCAATGTTGGGATATATAAACTTAAATTATGAGGCACTAATTCAAAATAATTTTGCTTAAATAATGCGGTGTGAAATGAGAATCGGTAGTTGAATATATATAGAGAGAGGAATGCATAGAGCTGAGTCTCCTCACCACACACAACACTTACTATTTGCTCAGCTTTTCGGACTTATTTTTATGAAGGTGAAGGTGGTGAGGCGGAAGCTAGTGAAACCAAGCAAGGGCAAGGCTACTCCGCCGCATCTCGGCAGCTACAAACTCTCTCTCTTAGGGTATCCACTATGGAGCGGACGCGGCTATAGCCGCGTCCACGGGCGGGCGGCGGGCGGGCTATAGTGGCAAGGTTGTCTGCCCCGGGGGTGGACGCGGCGGGCGTGGCGATGGGGGGCGGACGGGCGATTGCCGGGTGCGGGGCGAGGACGCGACGGGGGGCATAGCCGCGCCTATAGGCGCAGCGACCATAGTGGCGACATCCGCCGCGGCGCATATGGCGCCAATTTCAATTTTTTTTGGTTTTTTTTTCTCTATAAATACAACTCCCCGTACGTCAGGAACGTCTACAAGAGGCTCATCAATCGGATTGAGAGTCGACTGGGGTTGGTTGATAATGCGCCTGGGGATACCGCGGCCGGCAGTAGTGAGAGAGGAGGAGGAGGAGGAGAAGAAGAAGAGGAAGACGAGGAAGCCGACTCCGACACCGAGTAGACGGTGGCGGAGTTTTGTAGTTGTATTTTATTTTAATTATTCGTTGTATAATTTTACTGGTTTGCAATACAACGAATATTCGGCCCTAATTACCTCGTATTCTAGTTATTTACACTGCGATTATTTAAATTACACTTGATTGAAACTAAAAATATTTAAAATGAAAATTGATTATAAAATTTGGGGGCTATTGGAGGTGTCCACTATAGTGGCGAAAATAGAATTTTGGGGCTATGGACAATAAAATTGGGGCCATGGACAAAAACTGGAGCGGGGCTATTGGGCGTGTCCGCCTCATAGTGGACACTCTTAGAGCAAGTAAACTCGAATCCTTTATTATTCATGCGATGATGAAAAATCGAAATGTGTTTTGCTGGAAGAATCAATGCCTCAAATCTTGTCCAACTTCTATCCGCTAGCAGGGAGGTACAACAAGGACCAACAACACATGGAATGCAACGACAAAGGCGCTCTCTTTTCGATGCGGATCTCTCTCTCTCTCTCATCCTGAGGAGCCACGTGGATCCCCATCAGCTGAACCAGCTCCTCCCATTAGACTTGGCTGTCGTCGATAGAAATCAAGGGGTTTGGAAATTGCTGGTGCATCCCACAGGTGATAGAAATCTCATTCTAAAAAGTTTTCTGACAGCAAAGCCATACAGAAACTCCGGTGGTGGTTGTCTCCACCTTCCTCTACTCCGTGCAGACATCAAGCGCCACGGGGAACCCCTAGCCGTCATCATCTGGCAGCTCATCAATATTCGGGAAAGAACTGTCCCGCCCGTCCAAAGCACGCTTTTTGCACGTGGATTACCGCTTCTTCCCTTGAGCTCTCCGCAAAACAAACCGCGGCAGACGCTCAAGGGGAGAACTTTCCCTGTGCAGGCCGACCACGACTGCGCGTGGGTGCTCGGGGACAAAGAGTTTGGTTGGAAACTGTGCTCGTTGGCAATTTCTTCGATGGCGACATGAAAGCCAATACCGACAAACGGCAATTATATGGTGATATGGATGACAGATCTCTCCAAAACCGGTGATTACTAGCTGGATTTTGGGTTCGGAAAGCCGGAAATGGGTCAGCTTCGCAATGCCAACGATGGTGAAGGAGACGGAGGATTATATAATTTTGCTCAACAACAGAAGCAACGACGGTATGGAATGGAAGCGTGTAAATTGATTGATTCTTTCATTACTATTCGCTGCTATGGAAGCGTGTAAATCTTTTACCTTTTTCTAAGAATTCTTATTTTACCGGGTTTAATAAATTGATAGATTCTTTTATTACTATTCACTGTATTAGCTAAGTCACAACACCCACCATACTTTTCTCTATTTATATAGGTCTCACTATTCTATTATTCAATTTAAACACCACAGTTACTTAAAACATTTCATTAATAAAACTTCATTACAAAAACCGAAAAAGGCTTTACAAATTCCTAAAAATTAAAACTTACATAATTTCAATCCTAAAAATTTTAAATTGCAAAATTTAAATCCTAAAAATTAAATAAAGGCAAAGAAATAGAAGAATGAGTTCTCTAATGATGATGATGTGCGTCTACCGAAATCAGTAACACTGGCTATCAATAAAATTTTAGGGGAACCGACTACTCGTTGCCGAATTTCGCCCAACTATGCTTGATTAGTTCTTCTTGTAGTTGAAAGTTGGCGTTGGTGCCGCACATCGTTGTTCTTATTTTTAGCCTCTTACGCACTGATGGATACGCACCTCGGCGTGGGGGAGAGCTTGCTATTGAGGTACTGGGGTTATCCTTGTTAAACTAGATTGCCGCATTCGGTCCTTCATCATCAACAATCATGTTGTGCAATATAATACATGCGTAAATGAAGTCGGTGAGATTGTTTACGTACCCAATGTGTTATTGACGGCCATTGGCCTTGAAGTCAAATCCTAGTGCTACACCTCTTAAAACATCGTTGAAGAGGGGGAAGAGTGGAGCACTTTCAAGTCATTTTTCGATCCGGTTACACCGAAATATGCATGTCAAATCCATAGGCGGCAGTTGGCGACCGCCTCCATTATAAGAGACGGATGGCTGCCTTTGTGGCCTATTTGGTATGCCGTCGGACAATTCTTCCACTTTCAATACATGCAGTCAATGCTACCAAATATACCGGGAAAGTCATGATGTGCTTCATGAAGACGAAGCAAATTTTGTCAATATTCGGCGTTGGGCGACCAAGGGTATTTCTCGCCGAAAGCTTAGCGAATTCAAGTCCAAAACTTCTTGAGGCATTCGAGTCCATTAGTTTCCCCCACATGCAAATACTCATTGAAAGTATCCGACGTTTGCCAGGTAGCAAGCGTTGGACGACAGACGTACATTTCTACAAAGCCGCGAGACCTGGAAGGTTGTTGAAGGGGTTGGCAGCGGAAGCATACATAAATCAATTACATAATAATTCTAATCTATTTAGCAGATTATTTAGACAAATTCTATTCGTGCAATTATCACATGTATCATGCTCATAACTTGAATTAAAACATGCTTTAACTATAATTGAAACCTAAAACATGCTTTCTACGGATTAGCCAATTTACCTTGGGAATTCTCCAAATAATCGAAGATAGCTAGCGTCTTCTCCACGTGAAGATCTTGAGTACTAAACCACAGATCTTCTGACTGGTTCCCGGACTGTATGCTGATATCAGTGTGGGCTGATCTCACCAGAATACTAAGACTTAAACAAAAAAGATAGAAAAATCGATCTCACGGAGGAGAGCTGAGGATAAATTTTCGTTCTCTTCTATGTGGAGAGGGGGAAGAAATTTTAATGATAAAATTAAGTGTATTTTATGTCTCCTTTATTCTCTTATTTATATTAAGTCACATATTGGGTCCAGTCAGAGATCTGTGGAAGGTTTTGGATATGGCCTCCCCCAATTAGTTTTTTATAATTAAATTGAACTCACAATTTAATACAAGCTTATATTAGAATATTACGAGCAGCCACTACAGAAGTAATATTGCACTGCCCATCCAAATCTGAAATTATAAGTAATTCGGGTTTCCATTTGTTTGTCATTCATTTCCCGTGCTTAAGATAGAAACGTCCATTAATTAATTAGTGTCTGCTATGAACTAAATTAATTAACATCATATTAATTTCAAGAGTGGACTTAGCAAGAAACGCTTATTTATTATTCATAGAGTAATCAAACTCCAACTAGCTAGGTTCCATATAATAAAGCCTTATTTCGAGCTCCTCTTGAGGACGTTATCAAACGAGACTCACCTCGCGCATGATTCAATATAATAGAAATCCTAGCACCGCTAGATATTAATCACCACTACCCAATATACCATGATTATTGGGTTGCGAAAAACCCGCACCATTTGGTAAGTCAAAGTAGTGCATAACCAATATCGTATGCTCAATGCTAACGTACATTGATTAAGAAATAAATAATTTATCAAGACCTCGTCTTTCGGTAGATAACATAAAGACTTGTCTTGCTATTAGATCCAATTTAGTGCTCTATCACACTAATGTCATCTTATTTCAGTAAGGCTTAGAAATATGCGGACTGACATTGCAACTTTTCACGATAGGTAGTCTAGGCCTATCTGGGTTGTGAAATTCTTATTTTTCTTTATTCAGAACTGACCATGTTACCTTAAAGTGGACGACGCCCACAACCAGTCTACTAAAACAAAGACTTAGACTTTGTTAAGTTACTTATACATTTAAACATGCAATAAACATCCATTAAATATAAAACATAACAACATTATGACAAAAAATAATTTGTTTCATCCATTGGAAAATAAATAAAGAGTTTTACAGTATTCAATCACTCGAAAAGTGATTTCTAGTATACAAACTCTAACAATCTCCCACTTAGATTCAAAAACAGCTTTCGAGTATACAAAATAAATGTGCACTACGTCTAATTCACCCACTTATACTGAAAGCGAGTTGAGGTCTTGAACGAGTCGAATTCCCATCCCTTCAACGTGATGCTCGAACGGTTTCACCGCCAATGCCTTTGTAAAAGGATGTGCCAGGTTGTTCTCTGATGCAATCTTGACCACTTGTATGTCTCATCTATGTACTATGTCTCTAATGATATGATACTTCATCTCTATGTGTTTGCTCGCTTTGTGAGCCCGTGGTTCTTTCGAGTTTGCCATAGCACCAGAATTGTCACAATAAATGGTGATGCGCTTGGGCAGATTCGTAACCACACCTAAGTCCATAAGGAAGTTTTTGAGCCATACAGCCTTCTTTGTAGCCTCCGAAGCGGCCACATATTCAGCTTCCATGGTAGAGTATGTGATGCATTTCTGCTTCACACTTTCCAAATTACGGCTCCACCTCCTAAAGTGAACACATATCCAGAAGTAGATTTTCTCGAGTCTTGATCACAGCTTGAAAATCTGAGTCAGTATATCTCCAATGACAAAGCTCGGCTGCATTGTAAACTATAGCATAGTCCTTAGTCCGTTTAAGGTACTTGAGTATGTTCATTACTGCAGTCCAATGTCCTTGGCCCGGATTCGACTGATATCTTGCCACCATGCCAACAGCAAAACAAATATCAGGCCTTGTACAAAGCATAGCATACATGAGACTACCAACTGCAGAAGCATATGGTATCCTTCTCATCTCTTCTATCTCAGACGGCGTCTTAGGACATATCTCTTGAGATAGATGGATGTCATGTTTAAAAGGTAAGAAACCTTTCTTGGCATCTTGCATGCTAAAGCGACTAAGTACAGTGTCGATGTAAGGTTCTTGAGATAAGTACAACGTTCTCTTCTCACGATTCCGAAGAACCTTGATGCCGAGAATGTGTCCCTCGTCTCCCATATCCTTCATCTCGAACTGGTTTGACAACCAAGTTCGTACTGATGACAACATCTTTTTATTGTTTCCAATTAGAAGAATACCATATACATATAAAACTAAGAACACAACATTTCCCTTTACAACCTTCTTGTAGACGCAGCTTTCATTTGGGCACTTTTCAAATCCAAACTTATGAACAGTCTAATCGAAACACTGGCTCCATGATCTAGATGCTTGCTTGAGGCCATAAATGGCCTTCTTAAGCTTCCAAACCATGTGTTCCTTGCCCTTCACGGCGTATCCTTCGGGTTGTTCCATGTAGATGGTCTCCTCAAAACTATCGTTCAAGAACACAGTCTTAACGTCCATCTTCCATACATCTCAATCCATGTAAGCTGCTATAGACAGAAGTATCCGGATCGATTTGAGCATGGCCACCGAGGAGAAGGTCTCGTCGTAATCGACACCTTCCTTTTGGGTATACCCCTTAGCCACTAGTCTTGCCTTAAAGACTTTAACTCGTCCATCGGGTCCACGCTTACGTTTGTATATCCACTTGCTCCTAATGGCAGTACAGCCTTCGGGTAGGACGGACAAATCGTAGATGTCTTTGTCTATCATTGATTGTAGTTCCGAATCCATTGCTTTCACTCATTCGCAATGATCGACATCGGCCTGCGCCTCTGCAAAGTTCCAGGGATCCAATACATTGATGTACAAGGAGTGATCCATAGATTCCCCCAAACCAATGTATCTATCGGGCTCATGTGAGACCCTCCCACTGCGACGCGGCACTACAACAATTGGAGTTGAAGTTGAAGTTACGGGAATTGTTTGTACACTTGGTACTGGTTCTTGGTTAATGGAATTTGTGATAGAAGTTAGCTCGTCAAGAGCCACTTCACTGCTGGGTTTAAGATTCATTACAAAGTCTTCCTCTAAGAATGTCGCGTGAGTGCTCACAGCTTTCTTGTCTCGGAGACTATAGAATTCATAAGCTTTCGATCATCTATGGTAACCTATAAACACACATACCTCTGTCCTAGATTCCAGCTTAGTTGGATCCTTTTCCAATACATGAGTCGGGCAACCCCAAACTTTGAGATGTTCTAGATTGGGCTTGCGCCCAGTCCACAACTCATATGGAGTAGTAGGTACGGATATTGATGGTAAGTTGTATAAAATATGACTTGCAGAAAGCAAGGCATGTCCCCAAAACGAAATAGGTAGTCGTGCATAACTCATCATCGATCGGACCATATTTAACAAGGTCCCATCCCTTCTTTCAGCCACCCTATTCTGCTGGGGCATGCCTGGCGCAGTCAATTGGGATTCAATTCCCACTACCGATAAGTAGTCCAAAAACTCGGCACTAAGGTATTCGCCTCGGTGATCAGATCGCAGGCTTTTGATACTCTTTCTATGTCTCAACATATGTCTTGAATTCTTTGAACTTGTCAAAAGATTCATACTTGTAGTGCATCAAATAGATGTATCCAATTTTTGAGAAGTCATCAATAAAGGTGATGAAGTATTGAAAACTGCCTTTTGCCTCGGTTGACATTGGTCCACACACATCAATATGAACGAGTTCAAGTACTTCCTTGCCCCTATTGCCTTTTACCCTAAAAGGCCTCTTAGTCATATTGCCTTCTAAGCAGGATTTGCACGTTTGAAACGGATCCTTCTCTAGACCTTTAATAAGGTCTTGGTCCACAAGAGAATGAATCCTTCTTTCGTTGGCATGACCAAGTCTAAGGTGCCATAAGTACATTTCGTTCATTGAATTTGAAGGTTCTTTCCTTTTCCTTGAAATTTTCGATGATGTATTGAGTTCTGATTTGCGATCATTAAATTGTGTAGATGTGATTGTGTACAGATTGTTTTCCATGATACTACGACAGAAATAAGAACCATATTTCTTAATAACGCAATTGTCATTAAAAGAAATCGAATATCCATCAAAAACTAATTTAGAAACAAAAATTAAATTTCTTTTAAAAGAAGGTATCAACAAAACATTCTTCAAAATCAAAAATCTATCACTACTAAAACTCAAATAAACGTCTCCCACTGCTATGGCAGCCACTTTAGTAGCGTCGCCCAGTTGGACCTCGATCTCACGATCATATAGCCGCCTTGTCACCTGCATTAAATCAGGATCAAAACAAATATGATCAGTAGCTCCCGTGTCAATAACCCAAGTATGAATAGACGTCGAAGCCAAACATGACTCGACTACTAGAGCTTGGTGTATACCTGTAGCCTTGCCCTTTCTACGACAGTCTGGCATCCAATGCCCCTTTTGTCCACACTTGAATCACTTGCTTCTTTGATTTTTGTTTACCTTCGGACGTGGATCCAGCTGGCACGGGCTGAATATCACAGTATCTGCAGAATTCTTCCAGGAAAGCATACGGACATTCCTTCGAAAGGCCATAGAAATGGGACAAAACGGCCAGAATTCCTGATTTGATTGCGATGGTCCGCATTCCAGGAGTAGCGGCGATGGCATGTGTGAGCTCTCTCTCATCATGAGCGTGTAGAGAGCCGATTCCCGAGTCGTCGGCGACAACGGCCATCTCTGCTTCCGTTCGTTCTGGTGGTGGTGGTTGTGTTTTCTGCTCGGTGGCTGCTGTTGCTTCTTCTAATGCGGCTCTGCGACGAGTGATGACAACGCCGGCTTCCTGGACTCTCCACTGAGTGTTAGTTCTTCTGTATATCAAGGGATAATTCCAGTAATCGCCTTGGTGGTACCTTCTCATCAACAGCTGGAAAAACAAAAAAAAATGAGAAACAAAATTATATACACCTATGCACTACGCACAAACATAAAGTAACACCATGCTTCCCCGGCAACGGCGCCATTTTGGAAGGACTTGGAAAGAGGTCGAAAACACGAATAGAATGCGGATCAAGTTATATGGAATGATAACCGAACTGATTGGATCAGTTAGCAAATGTCGTTGCCACTTAATCAATGCAATCTAGCTCTCGCCCTTTCCGCCTTGCCAAGTAATTTATAACTCCTAATTTTGCACAACTTTAACAGTAAAGCGACAAGTTCGGGGTCGATCCCACAGAGAAGTTGGTGTGTCGAGTGTGTGAGTAGTGAACAGGGGGTTGGCTACTGCCACGCTTTAACTTGGGAGTTTTTAACTACTGGTTTTAATCTAGACAGAATTAAACTAGCTAGCTTGATCAATGGAAATTTAACTACTGGATCAAGTGAATTGCAGGTAATAACATAAAAGTAAATGCGCGGATTAAAAGCGAAAATAACTTTAATTAAACTAAAAGCTGAGTACAACGTGAAAGTTAAACTAAGCTAACTCTTTGGAATCTAAGAAAGAGGTAAAAACTGAGAAAAATCTCAGCGGGAAACTTAAGATAACGCTAACAGAAATGAGTATTCTGCAGCGCTCCCTTTCGTTCGCCCTTTAAACTAAGCTAGAGAACTGAACTAAACTAAGTTAGAGAGCTGAACTAAACTAAGCTAGAGAGCTTAACTACGCTAAATAACTAAGCTAAGCTAAACTAGACGGAAAGTAAAGTCGGATGCCATCTTGTGGTGGCACACCCTCTACTTATAAGCTCGATTCGGCCACCAGCTGGATAACGATCTTGACAGGGAATATTCGCTCATTCTGAGAGTGAGCGACTCATTGATTGCTACGTGATGTTCTTCTAGAATGACGACGCTTTTTGGTAACAGATTCGTGACTCAGCTCCGTCCTTGCGTCTCGTATTCCAGCACGTGTCCCCTTTTAGAACGTTGTCCTTGATAACAGAATGGTGAGCTATATCTAGCTCATTTCCTCACGTGTTCTTCTTCTAGAAGCCAGCGGTCCCCTCCTAACTGCTTGATCACTCCCCCTTGATCAACTCCCTCGATTCTTGGCATTTTTTCGCCTTTTATACTTGTTTGATCAGTTCGGCCTTGCTGCCTTGGTTAAGTGGTATTTCTACACATTTAACACTTGTTTTGCGCGATAAACCGATCAACTAGCATGTATTTCACCCTTAAACCGAGGCATGAAATGAGCCTTATCAAACTGCTCACACTTAAAACATACTTGTCCTCAAGTATAAAGAAAAATAAAAGAAAAAGATAAGGCATATTTCAAGCATGGTTTACTTATTTCACTAGTAAAGGAAAACGAAAAGAAATACAAAACTTTAAGATAAAAACACGTATTCACATGTATGCATTAGACCGAATAATTTTCCAACAATCATACCCGAGGTCGAGGTCAATCCATTTGTCAGTAGCTTGTGTTCCTTCTCTTTCGCCTTTGCTTGATCAAGGTGTCAGCTTGTCAAGATTGCTCAATTTAAAAACCACTGTTGGATTCACTCAGTCACTCCTTTCTCACCAGAGATGTTAGGACTGTTCACTCGGTGTTGCCACAAATTTAATACTTTGAATCGGACTACACAAGATAGTTCCTTAAGGTCTTTGTTTTGGGTTGTAACGAGGCTCAAGGGTAGTAACGTGTTAGGTTAGGGTCCTAGGGGTTCTAAGTTTAAATATAAAATTTTTAAAGAAAAATCACATGAGTCGAAAGGCTAAAGATTTGACTAAACTCGCTGGATTAGAATTGGGATATTTATTTCTTGGTGCTCCCTCTTGGTCAGATTTCGACCTTTAGCCTCATAACCTTCGGCTTATTATTATTTTTACTTTTGATTTCCTGGGTTATGTTACAACTATTTCCTGCCCTTTCGTTTTTTTTTATTCTTTTCATATGATCAACTTGATTGTCTAACTTGATCAACCCGGCTACCCTTTATTCCGACCATTCTTATTGATATCCCCCTTTTGTTTCCCTTGACAAACTTCATTTCTTTGACCATCTTTCCACATGTGATATGAAAGTTTGAATTTGGTTTTAAGGCTTCAAAGATCAACAACTTATCATCATTTATAATTCAAGAGTAAAAGGGTTCAAGACATAGTTGTGAAAATTAGTATTATCTTAGCGGAAGTGTTCAAAAGAAAGAGTGACATCATGTATATGAAGACACAACGACACTCGAGATCCAATTAATAACCAGCAAGACTTCAATTTAAGCTCAACACCGCCCAGCTCGTCGCCGCTCAACCTGCACATAGGCCTCAACACATGTAGGGCTGATTACTATAAAATACTCAGTGGACTTATGCCGAAACTAGTTTATCAAAAATATTTATATTTATCATGCCATTTTCAAGTAACTATCAAAGTTTTAGCTTTAGAAAGGCCCGAGGCACCAAAATATTTCATCATTCAAAATCACGACTGCGGAGTCATTTTCCCATAGACGTCAACCATATCTGCTCATACATGACTTGGAATGTGGCCACTAACCAAGTCACTAGACCGGCCAACACGTACGCTGGCACATGGTCTACCATAGGTGTACACTAATCCAAGTAGAGTTTGCGGCCCTACAAGGACCCGAAATCGATTTAAATAATAAATGGCAAAGCCATTTCAGATAGGCGCGTTAAAACCAAAATACGGCATGATAAACATTTTCACGTTTCATTTCCATCGATAAAAAGAGTTAGGACATTGTCCTTATTTAAAATAAAGCCCACCTCGAGTGCTTATTCCACAAATAAATTCTTTCTGTTGCGATCACGATTCACTTGCAAGATATCACATTTGGAAATTAAAATAACATATAGATCAGCACAAAGAATTAAGCAATAAATTAAGATGCATCCATCCTATATCTCCAATTATTACCTCGATCAATATTAAGAATTTTCCCAAAAAGTACTCGACTCACAATGATTTAATCAATTCCAATCCAACCCACCAGAAATAAAAAATATAGGCCTCCTAGCCCAACCACCAAATTCATTCAGCCAATTTTAATTTTAAAAAAGGCCCAATAGGTAAATAAAAAAGTGAAGCTCCTGACTTTAATGAAAGACAAGAAAAAGAGTACACTTCCATTTTTTATTTTTTTATTTTAAAAACACACATACACATACTCCCTTCCCAAAGTAATACGGTCACTTTCCACCTCCTATTTGAACTAGTAACACAATTCAAGTAAAAACAATTTAATAAGAATTCAAAAACTCCCATTTGTTTACACGTACCCTCACATCCCGTTTTCTTTTAAAGAAACTACGAACTAAAAATACTTAAAAAGAAACCAGTACAAATAAACAATGAAGAACAAAACTCCCCATTCCATACCGTCGGCTTTCTCTCAAATTCACAACAAAAATTGAACAGCAAATTAGAGCTTCGACGCCCTCACCCACAGCCGTCGCTCAGCGCCGCAGCAGCCGCTGCGTCGCCACTCCGGCGGCCTCGAAGATAAGTTCTTAATTTGGTTTCACGAATTAAAGTTCGGTTCTTTGTTTTATATTGTTCAAATTATTGATTTGCTTCGGTTACTGGTTTCATGAGATGCACAAGTATGGAATTGGATTTGGATGGGGAAAGTGTATACCTTCAACAACAGGTAACAAGCGGCTTGGCTTAACAGTAGGATCGTAACTTCTGTTTACTCACTGAATTTGGATCCCGATTTCGTAGTGGAATTAGGATTGGGAGGGAGAGAATGATGAACTCTCTCTTCTCTGCCGCCTTGAGAAAGTTATGTGATTCAAAAGTGAATTGAGAGTGACTGCAGAATTTGTATGAGGCTGAGAGATTAGGGTATGGAGATTTATATACCGCATAATGTGAGTGTATAATTGATAGCTGATTGAGGTTTAATTTTGGAAGGGATTTCATAGGGAGGGAACGGTTATGGAGAGTGTGAAGGGGTGTAAAAAGAGTAAATTGATTTCATAATTAAATTGTGATTGATTGATATTAGTTTGGAATGATTTTGCAGATTGGGAGGAAGAAGGCAACGCGTGAAAGGAAGAAGAGAAACCATTGCAGATTTTTATTTATTTAATTTATTGTCCCATCATGGAATTAAGTCTAATAAATATTCCTCACTGAAGGAAATTATTAACTTCACATTGTGATTTCACCATCACGATTTCGAGCTTATAAATCAAGTTATCAATTATTCAAAAATAAATAAATTCACCCCACATCAATTTATTCAAATAGTCACGTCACGTAATCAACGAAGTTGAATCAGTCAACGCACAGGCAAAGCTCCAACTCAAAATAGGTCACAATAAAATCAAATAACAATTCCACTCGATATTTAATTCACGGACTTCACAGTATTAAAATCATTAAATGCAAAAAATTAAGGGTTCGAAAATTAGGGTTTAAAAAGTGGGGAGTTACATTTTTGGTGGTCGGGATATTCCAAGCACAAATAAAAGTGCTCGGTTGATTCACAAAAATAAAACAAATACATTGCATATATATTTTACGATACATAATTGTTGGAATGCTGGAGGAATATATTTTTTTTCGAATAGCCGAGCACATTTTTGGTGGTCGGGATATTCCAAGCACAAATAAAAGTGCTCGGTTGATCCACAAAAATAAAACTAATACATTGCATATATATTTTATGATACATAATTGTTGGAAGATTGCATGAATATATTCCAAGCACATATATAGTGTCGGTTGATCAAAATAAAACAAACACATTGCATATATATTTTATGATACATAATTGTTGAAATCTATATTTTTTTTGGAATGCCGAGCACGGGTGTGGTGGTCAGCGTATTCCTAGCACACATAAAGTGCTCGGCGGATCCATAAAAATAAAACTAAATAAACTACATATATATTGCATGATACATAACTGTTGGAATATTGGATGAATATATTTGTTTTTGAATGCCTACCCAAAAATTATTGGAATGTTGGAGGAATATTTTTTTTTAATAATCCAAGCACACATATATATGCTCGGTTGATCCATAAAAATAAAACAACTACACTGCATATATATTTTATGATGTATAATTGTTGGGAAATTGGAAATTGTTTTTTTTTTAATGCTCGGCTTATTCCTAGCACACATATATTGCTCGCAATATCTATTAGAAATAAACGAATCCAACTCATGTGACAAAATTGTTGAAGTTATTCATATTTTTTCCGGAAAACCGAGCACATTAGGGGTGGTCGGCTTATTCCTAGCACACATAAAGTGCTCGCTATTTCTGAAAAATATTTGTCCACACTTCACATAGCATATATTGAATATTTATACAAGTCTTTTGTTCTCGAGCACATTTGGGGTGGTTGGGATACGCCGAGCACCTAAAAGGTACTCGCTATTTCTGAAAAATATTTATTCATACTTCACATGGCATATATTGAATATTTATACAAGTCTTTTTTTTCCGAGTACATTTATGGTGGTCGGAATGTTTCGAGCACAACGTGTGCCTCACTTAAATTGCTACGTGATGGGGTACGTACTAAACAAGCCCAATAGCAGTGACGGCCCATCAGCCCAAAGCCCAGAGTATCAGTTCGGCATTACCAAAGAGTTCGGCCCCAGCCTACAGCTCGGTAAAAGCCAACCAATCAGTTCGGCATTACCAAAGAGTTCGGCCCCAGCCTACAGCTCGGTAAAAGCCGACCAATCAAGCTCTACTCTCAGATCGGCAAAAGCTGCTCGACAATAGTTCAGCAGTTCGGTCTCAGTATTCGACCGAACTGGGAGATAGTGGACCCATGCAGGATCTCATGACCACTACACGATCTATTTA
Organism: Salvia splendens; assembly: GCF_004379255.2. Taxonomy (NCBI): domain Eukaryota; kingdom Viridiplantae; phylum Streptophyta; class Magnoliopsida; order Lamiales; family Lamiaceae; genus Salvia; species Salvia splendens. The sequence continues at coordinate 14,755,023 of NC_056042.1, forward strand.
GTGGTGTCAAATCATGCAGGATCTCATGCGGGATAAGCGGACCAAACAAAGAGGTAGTGGACCCATGCAGGATCTCCATGACCTCCACGACATCCACAACCATCTTTAGTGGTGATGCAAGCCACGATCTTAGTTCAATGTATAAATAGAACTTAGATCAGATAGACAGGGGTTAAGTTCTCTAGAGATAAAATATCAAATAGCAAGTCTGTATTGTAAGCTGTAAAAAACAGATCAAGCAATACAACTCTGCCCTCTTTTCTTCCCGTGGACGTAGATTTACCTCAGTAAATCGAACCACGTAAATCTCTGTGTCGTGATCTGTATTTTCCAGCATTCATCACCATCAAAAATTCGCCCAACCATCACTGGCGCCGTCTGTGGGAAACAGAGAACCAAATTTGTGATAAAGCGAATTTTTGACCCTTTTTCCACCCCAAAAAAATGCATACCAGATCACATACTACCCGTAATACCGTTCGTGAAAACCATGAGGAAGCTAGTCCAGCCCGCAGGTCCGGAAAACAGCCTCGGGAGACATCTACTTCCAGTTTTCACGATGAAGGAACAAGCCGCTCAAAAGGTCCACACACCGAGTCTTCCCAGCAGCCTGATTTGAATAAGGCTGTCAAGCTGTTCTTGGCTGAGAAGCAGGATGAGTTCTTAGCCTTCCTGCAAAAGAGCCAAGAGCTGAAGACGAAAACGGTGGATTCTCCTTCCTCATCCAGACATGAAAGTCACTACCGCAGTAGTGCCGTGTCTTCCAGGAAGAAGAATTCTCAACCCCGACATGTTCCTGTTCCTCCTCGGTACCGGAATCACAGGAGATCTCCATCTCCTCCATACCGAAGAGATGTCGGGTTCGCCATATACGGAGCATTGAAGACTCCGTTCTCGGACGATATCACCCGAACTCCCCTTCCACAGAACTACCGAACTCCGTCGATGACTTATGACGGGTTGGTGAATCCTCATGACTTCCTGGGACGCTATCAGTATAACATAGCGAACCAGGGTCTCAATGAGGTCCATATGTGCAAGCTGTTTCCCGAGCTGCTTATCGGGAACGCAAGAAGGTGGTTCGATAGCCTCCCCCAAGGCAGCATTAGATCTTACCGAGATCTAATGGATGCTTTCCACAGGAGATTCTTTCAGAAAGCGGAAGCCCGAATCACTTCGGCTCAGCTGCTTTCTACACATCAAGGTCGCGACGAAAAGATCAGCGACTTTATGACGAGGTTCCACAAGGAATGCCTACAAGTAGATGATCTCAATGATCTACTTGTCATTTCGGCATTCCAAAATGGAATCCTGCCCGGAGCTCTCTACCGAAAGCTCGTGGAATGCAGTCCGCAAACAGCTCAAGAGATGTGGGACATTGCGGACCAGTTTTCTCGTGCCGATGAGGCAGACCGTCGAAAACGGTCTTTAGACAGCTCATCTAGAGAAGACAAAAAGAAGCCCGATCACAGCGATCAGAGGCTTCCTCGCCGAACACCTTCCCCACCAAAGGAGGGATAGCGGTCATCCGAGGTGATCGAAAAAGAGCAAGTGTGTTCGCAGATTGCGCTTAAAAGTGCCGAGCAATCAGATCGGCACCATCAAGCATAGCAATCACAGCAGCCGGAGTCAGAGGCAGGCGAAATGACCGAAGTCACACCGGAGCCGAACTCGATGGTGTACGGCACTGAAGCCGTGATTCCGGTTGAGATCGGCGTACCCAGTCCCCGAACTCTAAATTTCTCCTCAGAAATGAATGGTGACGGACTGAGAGCCGAACTAGATCTTGCCAAAGAAAGGAGAGAATTGGCCTGCATAAAAGCAGCCAAGTACAAGGAGCAAGTAGCCCGGTATTATAACCAAAGGGTGAAAAAGCTGCAATTTCAAGTGGGAGATCTCGTCTTGAGAAACACCGAAGTAAGCCGAGCAGAAAAGCTGGGCAAACTCGAACCCACATGGGAAGGTCCATATCGGGTGTCAGAAGTCCTCGGCAAAGGGTCTTACAAATTGACTCACGTGTCAGGAGCACAAGTACCCCGAACATGGTACGTTTCCAACCTCAAAAAGTTCCATTTGTAAGAGACAGTCCGGTCAGTCAGTCTTGTGTCTAGTTCGGTCCTAAGGCTATGTGCGTTTTTGTCTCTATGTGTTTTTTATTTGTCTAGGTGTGTTTTGTCTGTCTATGTGCGTGTCGTCTCTTACAAATGTTGCTGAGGTATCTTGTTCTTCGAAGGCTGATCCCCTTTTTAGAACATATATAAGCCTACGATTGTGAGTCCAAGCTTCTAAAGAGGATACAAGACCACAATTCGGCTTAAGAAACAAGCAGTTCGTCTGAAACGAACTGCAACAATAAGCCAACGATTGTGAGTCCAAGCTTCTGAAGAAGATACTAGACCACAATTCGGCTTAAAAAACAAGCAGTTCGTCTGAAACGAACTGCAACAAATGGATAGTCCGATCCACGCGATAAAACTCGCCGAATTAGGACAAGGGAAAGTCCGATCCAAGCGATAAAACTCGCCAAATTAGGACACAAGCTTAGTCCGGTCAAAGGAGCTTATTTCATCAGACCAAAGACGAGTCCGGTCAAAGATGTTTATTTCATCAGACCAAAGACGAGTCCGGTCAAAGATGTTTATTTCATCAGACCAAAGACGAGTCCGGTCAAAGATGTTTATTTCATCAGACCAAAGACGAGTCCGGTCAAAGAAGTTTATTTCATAAGACCAAGGACCAAGTCCGGTCAAAGAAGTTTACTTCATAAGACCGAGGACAAGTACGATGAAATTTTTTCGCTAAGCTGTAAATACAGTGTTAGAAGCGAAAAAAAAATTTCATTTTTCAAATCTTGTTCGGCACACAACTCCGCTACCCTACGAGATGGCGTTACGCTATTACAAAGGACTATTCTACTGTCCAGGGTTGCTAAAGTTGAGCCATCTATTCACAAAATCCTCGTGAAGCTGAGTTCGGGCGTTCCAGGCAGCTGCAGAATAAGCAGGTCGACGAGATGCTCTAATCGACCTGCCACCTCTTCTCTGAGCCCGGGAAGCCCTAGCACCTCGGCGGCGAAGAGTCTCTTCACGAAGCATTTGCCGATCTTGCTCACTCATAACCACAGCTCCTCTGCGAACTTCAGTCCGTCCTCGACTTGACGTCTCTGGTTGTCCCTGAGTTCGTTGCTGACTTGGAGTAGGGTTTTGAGCAAGTGAATCAGAGGTTTGAGCTGGAGTACTAGCATCTGTTGGCGGGAAATGCCTGAGGAATCTCTCAATTGAGGGACGCCGGGAAAGAACTATGTCGTACCGAGAAGCCCAGCGCCGCAATGATTTCACGACTTGTTGGCAAGCCGAGCTCTCCAGCGCATTGTTCCTCCGGAGTACATGATATTCCTCCCACAGTTCGTCAACTCGTTCCTGAACTTCAGAGATGGTCATTCCCCCACGCCTGCAGATGAAATCCTCATACGCAGTCCTCTCAGCGACGGCAGTGTTCAGCTCGGCCTCCAGATCCTTCTTTTCGGACTCTAAGTCCTTATTATCGGCCTCCAGCTTCATTGAACGAGCCAAGAGTTCGTCATTCTTCATCTGGTCAGCTATAGCTCTTTTCTCAGCTTCGTCTAAAGCCGAAGAGTACAGCCGCTTCCAGTGAAGTACCTCCAGCTCCTTGAGAGTTAAGAATACAAAGCAGCTACGTCAGTTCGGCATTTCAGCTTACCGAGCAGGTAGTAAACCACAACAGGAGTAAGAGAGTACGAAAAGCTATACGAAGACACAAGGGTAGACAGAAGAATTTTTTCATACATAAGGAAAAATTTTTTTACACAAGGAGGGCTTCAAGGCCATCTTACAAGAAGGAAGAAACTAAACTAGGAGAAGGGAGACGAAATCATACTCCGCCAGCTTCGTCTCCGGCTCCTCGGTGAGGTTCAGCTTCCTTCTCCTTGTCTGCCTCAGCTTCAGCCTCGGCCTCCTTGCTCCCCCCAGCCTGCTCGGCGCCCCCATAGCCGATCTGCTGCGCCTCCTGCTCGGCCTGCTCATCACCGACCAGCTGCTCAAGCTGCTCGGTCTCACCCTCTCCGTGGAAAATTGGAGCGGGTGAAACTGACCCTATGGAGGCAAAGATAGCCTCCATATTCTCATCGCGGTCAGCTCGGCAACTACGAACTTGGTCCGCAGAAAGCAGGACCGAGGACGAAGCAAGCTCCTCAAGCACCGGCAGACTCTGGAGCCGAGCTGCTATCTCCCGGCCGTACAGCGGCAGGACGACTTCAGGCCCCTGCTCGGCTTTATCGGTCATCAGTTTCAGAAGATCACCGACAAAGGCCGAGAATTGGTTGCTCAGAAAGAGTTTCTCCACGAAAGCACGGAGACCCTCTCCTTGGGCAACCACGGCGGCAGCATCCCTCCGCTTCGTCTGCTCTCGCTGGATGATGAGCTGGTTTTTGGCAAACTGAGCTTCATCCTGGGCCGAGATCCTAGCAGCTCTGGCCTTCTCAAAGTTGGCCTCAGCCTGTTCGGCCCTATGACAAGCAGCCGCCAACTTCCTCTGCATCTCAGCATAGTCATTGGACGCTTTGGAGAGTTCGACGGCGACGAGCTTGGAGAGCATATCGTTCCTCTGAAAATGGATAAAGAAAAAAGTCAACAGAGGGCACCAAAAATACAGGAAAGAAGCAAAGCCAAAGAATCAAGAAGACAATTCACCTCGGCGAAGTCCGTGGGCCATGCAAAAGGCTCACAGACATTTTCCGAAGGGGGCCCCATGACGATGTCTCTCTCCGACGCTCTTGGGGGCTTCTGGGCCTTCCCCTTCCCCTTTGCCGAAGTCGACTCCGGCTTCTTCGGATCCGAAGAAGCCGGAGTCGACTTCGGCAAAGGGGAAGGGGAAGGCCCAGAAGCCCCAAGAGCGTCGGAGAGAGACATCGTCATGGGTTTTGCCTCTTCGGAGTCCTCTCGGCATCAGACGCCGAGCTGGTGGTTTTCGGCCTCTCCGGCTCCTTGGACTCCGAAGATTTGCGGCTCAGCTTATTCAATATGTTCACTACCGAAAAACAAGGAAACAAGGTTAGTTTTCGCCGCTAAAGCAGTAAGGCATAAAAAAGAAATCCTCACCCTCAGTCTCTTCGTCCGAAGACGAGATATTGAACACGAGGTCGCCCTTGACGAGCTCAGTTTCCGAGTATTGTTTCCTAATCATAGGAATCTTATTGAGCTCGCCCTCGAGCTCGGCCAACGGTTCTAACCGAGGATGGGGAATCACGGACTTCGGCCCTCTCCAAGGAAAGCCCGGAGCCGAAGTCCTATTATAAAAAAAGAAACGGTTTTGCCATTTCGGCCACTTGGTTTTGCAGAAGGCTCTAAAGGGCTGTAAAGGGATCAAGTAAAACCAAGATCCCTTCCTCTTAAACTGGAAGAAATTAAGGATTGCCCTCAGAGACAGATCCTTATCTAGCCTACGCAGTTCGGCAGCAAAGGCCGATAAGTGCCTCCAAGAGTTCGGAGTCACCTGACCTAAAGGGAGTTGAAAAAAATCAAGAAGCTCTACAAAAGGTGGGGGAAGAGGGAAACGAAGCCCGCATTCTAAGCAGGCTTCGTAAACGGTGGCATAACCCTCCGGCGGGTCGTTAGCCCTATGATCATCGTCGGGAACCACCGCCTTCCCCCGGGAAGAAGATATTTTTCGTGTAGAGATATCACGGTGTCCTTACTCAAGACGCTGTGAAAGTATTCTACAGTCTTCTCCCCGGACTCTTTCCGGCTAGAAGACCCCTTACCCCCTTTCCTACCGCTACCTGACTCAGAAGAAGAAGAAGAAGACATAGTTCTTACTCTTTGAAAGTTTGAAGAAATTCTGAAGAAATTCTTGAAAGCGGAAAGAAATTTTTACGCAAAAGAGAGAGATTGCAGAAGAAGCAATAGCAAAAGTGTTCAACTGATGAAGAAAGGACGTATTTATCAGATTCGGAGAAGATTTCAAAATCATCGCACCGTTTCGAATCCCACCTTTTCAGGATTCAACGGCCGGATTTTACTGTCGCATTTAATGCAGTCACGCGCAAGGCACGTCCCCTGACGTCAGCCTCCCCCGTACCTTTATCCAGAATGCCGAAGTGACTCGCTTCGCCGAAGTGATTCACTTCGCTTTTCGGGGGGGGTAGTGATGGGGTACGTACTAAACAAGCCCAATAGCAGTGACGGCCCATCAGCCCAAAGCCCAGAGTATCAGTTCGGCATTACCAAAGAGTTCGGCCCCAGCCTACAGCTCGGTAAAAGCCAACCAATCAGTTCGGCATTACCAAAGAGTTCGGCCCCAGCCTACAGCTCGGTAAAAGCCGACCAATCAAGCTCTACTCTCAGATCGGCAAAAGCTGCTCGACAATAGTTCAGCAGTTCGGTCTCAGTATTCGACCGAACTGGGAGATAGTGGACCCATGCAGGATCTCATGACCACTACACGATCTATTTAGTGGTGTCAAATCATGCAGGATCTCATGCGGGATAAGCGGACCAAACAAAGAGGTAGTGGACCCATGCAGGATCTCCATGACCTCCACGACATCCACAACCATCTTTAGTGGTGATGCAAGCCACGATCTTAGTTCAATGTATAAATAGAACTTAGATCAGATAGACAGGGGTTAAGTTCTCTAGAGATAAAATATCAAATAGCAAGTCTGTATTGTAAGCTGTAAAAAACAGATCAAGCAATACAACTCTGCCCTCTTTTCTTCCCGTGGACGTAGATTTACCTCAGTAAATCGAACCACGTAAATCTCTGTGTCGTGATCTGCATTTTCCTGCATTCATCACCATCAAAAATTCGCCAAACCATCACTACGCAGAGCACGTTGACCGTGCTCGTATTACTCGCAAGTTAACGCCTCAGTTTATGATATTGGCAACCACCATCAATTGTGGTCGGTACTGTTCCGAGCACAATTTAAAGTACTCGCCCTTTTCCGAGCACAGTTTTGTGTGCTCGCTATTGGTGCTCGGTAAAAGTCTATTTTTTGTAGTGCAAGTAACAATGTCATTTTGTAGTTCGTATACATAAATCTCTTACCACGATCCAAAACGGTGTAACTTCTTATACTCACAAAACACCACAGACTACTAATAATCCTATCACATTACATCAAAAACCCTTTTCTCAAAAAAAAAGAAAAGAAAAAACCCACCAAGAACCCACAAACCACGAAGAAATACAACATTTTTCTCGCAACCCACACCCAAAAAATGAAAATAATGACTGTAACTTTGCAATCCGCAAGGTCCATAAAAGAGTGAGGACATACCAACGGAAATTTTTGACATGCCTTCTTTGGCATCACTAGTTTGAACAATGAAATCAATGTCTTGAACGAACCACCTAAATTGAACGAAGTATGCACTGGAATAGCAATGACAGCAGAATTCACAATTAATGACTGAAGATATAATATGGGCTACCACTTAGCGAATGGGATCTAACCATGTGTCCGACTGACCCAAAGGGCATTGTTTGCTCAAAAACAAGAAATGGCAAGGTTCAATACGTATATGGTACTGATAGTTCATCGTTCGAGGTCAAGTATGCATGTATTATAATGCTATTTTTACTACTTTTGGTAATGAACCTCACATTTCACTAACTCATTTTCACTCACATTTTATTATAAAACTACTATATAAAAGTATGATCTACATTCCACTAACTTCTTTAAACCACTTTGCATTACATTTCTTCAAACTCGTGCCAAATTAGAGTGTAACAATTAATGGCGGACGGAGGTAGTATTTTTTAGTGTATTAGTTTTACCTAATTGCCACTTATATTTATTTTTTCCGATTATACCTCCGAAATAATATTGCATAACGCGCTAACTGATATTGGAGTATGAAATTTTCAAATATAACCTTTCATACTATATAATCGATTTGTATTCCTTTTAAACCATGACAAAAAGTATATTTAGTTTCTTAAAAATTAGACAAAATACGATTCGGTCCTTTCATTTTTACTTTCGTAACCTTTTTTCTTAAATAAAAGAAGCATAAATTTATCCTATACTGTTTTTAATCTATTAATTCAATGTGGAATTCTAAATTTTAGAAATAATAAGGAATTGTGAATGTTTGGTTATAACTCCATTAATCAAGAAATTAATACTTACTCTATTTATTGTATGGACCCCACGAAAATTAATACCTGCGTCCATGACTGGTGGAAGAGGGAGAGGACGGATGAAGTGCAATTATGTTCAGCGCCATCCACGACCTATTTAATTTTCTATTTGCAATAATTTAAAATTGAATTCACATTTATAAAATGAGGAACAATATCATTATATCACATTTTAAAAACTCATAAATGTATACAATAATAATTTTCTATATTAATAAAAACTCGTGTAATCAAATATGTTTCAAAACTAGCAATTTCACACAGAACACGCCTCAATAAAACACTTATCGATCTCTACAAAAATCAACCACAAACACATGTTAATTACAATTTCATGCTTAATGAAAGAAAAATGGATAAATTATTGCTATATATGTTAGAGCATGATTGACACGTCCAAATCCAGGTTATAACTAAATTACATGTGTTAGTTTACTAGTATTTAATAACTTTTACATTGCATAAATATAAATATTTCCCTGTATTTCAAGATTTTTAATTTTCAAAACAAATTAAATAAAAATATTGACTTTCATTATATCAATGTTGGGATATATAAACTTAAATTATGAGGCACTAATTCAAAATAATTTTGCTTAAATAATGCGGTGTGAAATGAGAATCGGTAGTTGAATATATATAGAGAGAGGAATGCATAGAGCTGAGTCTCCTCACCACACACAACACTTACTATTTGCTCAGCTTTTCGGACTTATTTTTATGAAGGTGAAGGTGGTGAGGCGGAAGCTAGTGAAACCAAGCAAGGGCAAGGCTACTCCGCCGCATCTCGGCAGCTACAAACTCTCTCTCTTAGGGTATCCACTATGGAGCGGGCGGGCGGCGGGCGGGCTATAGTGGCAAGGTTGTCTGCCCCGGGGGTGGACGCGGCGGGCGTGGCGATGGGGGGCGGACGGGCGATTGCCGGGTGCGGGGCGAGGACGCGACGGGGGGCATAGCCGCGCCTATAGGCGCAGCGACCATAGTGGCGACATCCGCCGCGGCGCATATGGCGCCAATTTCAATTTTTTTTGGTTTTTTTTTCTCTATAAATACAACTCCCCGTACGTCAGGAACGTCTACAAGAGGCTCATCAATCGGATTGAGAGTCGACTGGGGTTGGTTGATAATGCGCCTGGGGATACCGCGGCCGGCAGTAGTGAGAGAGGAGGAGGAGGAGAAGAAGAAGAGGAAGACGAGGAAGCCGACTCCGACACCGAGTAGACGGTGGCGGAGTTTTGTAGTTGTATTTTATTTTAATTATTCGTTGTATAATTTTACTGGTTTGCAATACAACGAATATTCGGCCCTAATTACCTCGTATTCTAGTTATTTACACTGCGATTATTTAAATTACACTTGATTGAAACTAAAAATATTTAAAATGAAAATTGATTATAAAATTTGGGGCTATTGGAGGTGTCCACTATAGTGGCGAAAATAGAATTTTGGGGCTATGGACAAAAAAATTGGGGCCCATGGACAAAAACTGGAGCGGGGCTATTGGGCGTGTCCGCCTCATAGTGGACACTCTTAGAGCAAGTAAACTCGAATCCTTTATTATTCATGCGATGATGAAAAATCGAAATGTGTTTTGCTGGAAGAATCAATGCCTCAAATCTTGTCCAACTTCTATCCGCTAGCAGGGAGGTACAACAAGGACCAAAACACATGGAATGCAACGACAAAGGCGCTCTCTTTTCGATGCGGATCTCTCTCTCTCTCTCATCCTGAGGAGCCACGTGGATCCCCATCAGCTGAACCAGCTCCTCCCATTAGACTTGGCTGTCGTCGATAGAAATCAAAGGGTTTGGAAATTGCTGGTGCATCCCACAGGTGATAGAAATCTCATTCTAAAAAGTTTTCTGACAGCAAAGCCATACAGAAACTCCGGTGGTGGTTGTCTCCACCTTCCTCTACTCCGTGCAACATCAAGCGCCACGGGAACCCCTAGCCGTCATCATCTGGCAGCTCATCAATATTCGGGAAAGAACTGTCCCGCCCGTCCAAAGCACGCTTTTTGCACGTGGATTACCGCTTCTTCCCTTGAGCTCTCCGCAAAACAAACCGCGGCAGACGCTCAAGGGAGAACTTTCCCTGTGCAGGCCGACCACGACTGCGCGTGGGTGCTCGGGGACAAAGAGTTTGGTTGGAAACTGTGCTCGTTGGCAATTTCTTCGATGGCGACATGAAAGCCAATACCGACAAACGGCAATATTATGTGATGATGGATGACAGATCTTTCCAAAAACGGTGATTCTACTGA
>NC_056042.1:16105632-16187822 GCF_004379255.2 Salvia splendens
TTTATTTTTCCTCACATGATCAAAACAAAAATGTGGTGACATATCGGCGGCTTTTTCCATTCATCTGAACGCATAGCTTGAGAATTCTTGTGCCTATCCGAAATGATGCATACCTCCCTTTCTACTTCACCACATGAATCTACATAATCCAAAAACCACTCCCAGCTGTCGCCAGTTTCTTCATCAACAATAGCTATGCCAATAGGCAGACATTCTTTTTGCATCAACACCACAAGCAAACAAGCAGCTTACCTTTAAAATCTTCCTCGGGAGGTGAAGTTCCGTCTATTGAGTCAAAACTGGTTGCCCTGAAATCAGTAATAGCAGGCCCAAGTGCCAGAACACTAATAGAAACTTTAGACGGCCCTGCTCAACAACTCGTATGCTCCCACCAACAATGTGCCTGGATTCTAACTGCAGTTCAAGGCATGAGCTGGCAAATCCCTAAATGACTCCTTCCCATCCACCAAATACATATCTCTAAAGCCCTTCTCCGTGCATTACCATGCCTTTCTTATAACTGACTACCACATGAAATTTGTCATGAACAAAATTTCTTACGCGGCGGCACTAAACTCGGCATTTTTTAGCAACTGATGGCGAATACACAAAGCAATCATTGGTGATGAAAAGTTAGCATGTCTCTATCATTATATGACCTTCACAACTATGGCGTCCCCGCCACTTCCTAATCTCCACATATCATCATGGGCCATGTGTGTAACAGACACTTCCCACCGACATTCATTCGCTTTGTCAGCGTCGGTCTCGCTGATAATAGCTGTCCCATCTTCTGTCCTCCCATTGGATATTTGCACACGGCATGCCACCTTCTTAATTTACTCTCAACCACCCTAAATTGCCGGTGTTGCCTCAGACTCCACATAGTAATAGCAGTCTTCACATGCAGCTTGCTATCAAATTTTGTTCCACCATTAATCCGATATGGGTGTTCTTCATCCCAGTACATGGTACTGCGTTCATTACCAACTTCAGGTACCTCAGTACGACCACTTGGCAGTTTGCGAAAATATTTCAACCCAGTGTGAACATATTCTGGAAGTGGTTGTTCACCTTGTACGACGGGTTTATACACTACTCCTCATCACTAGAGTCAGCACCGGAATCATCACTTAAAATATCATCAGACGATGATGACGACAATTCTGGATCTGCAAGGTCTCCTCGTACAACATCAACATCAGCATGTTCTTGTACATTCTCTTGAGTATTCAATCCAACATCTGCAACGTCTGTTTGCTCATTCATACCGCAGTCGATGCTCATAGGTTCAAACCTCGTAGATGAACCAACACCATGATCAACAATTGGTGGGATTAAGGCATTTCCAACAGACGAATACTCAACAAATAATTCAATATGCCGAGTAGAATTTAGAGCCGCATTGAACATATAAAACACACTTTGATCACTGTCAACCGCAGTACATACATAACTCGTACCGGTACCCAAGAAACAATGCCTCCAAGATATTTCGATGAAGTGTTGATTGGAATCTATTCTTATCTTAGCACATATCATTCCTACTAATTCAGATAATGAAACACATGAATTCAATACGATGGAAGCTCTCGCACGAGGAGGATCATAACAAATGCCCACATGAGGAAGTTGATATATTCTACCACCCCAATATAAACTCACGAATACTTGCATGATTTCTGCAAAAATAAATATACAAACCAACAACAATTAAAGATAAATTTTTTCAATAAACCCTAAAATAGTAAGTTTACATAAATTTTTCAAAAACCCTACTAATATGCAAATAAACAACAAATAATGGAGCAGTGTTGAAAGATTGAAGGAAACTTACCGAAATATGACGGGAGTCGCCAAGAAATCGCCAAGGAAATCGCAACCTTTGCTGTCTGCGTGCGTGAATGAGGAGCTACTGCCTTCGCAGCTGGTTTAATTCGAAGTAGAGACGCATGACGCTCATGCGTCTCTCTTTAAGACGCATGAGCATCATGCGTCTCTAGTCAAATTTAAAAAAAAAAAGACGCATGAGCGTCATGCGTCTGTTTCTAAGACGCATGATTCTCATGCGTCGTCAAAATAAAACGGAAAAAAAATGAGAGACGCATGACCCTCATGCGTCTTTATAAAAGACGCATGACAGTCATGCGTTTCATTAAAAAGAGACGCATGAGGGTCATGCGTCTCTCCTAAATCCGGAACAAAAAAAAAACGCAGTACAAACGAGGAATGATTAATGTACTCTAGAACTAAAGAAGAAAAAACCCGCTAATTTAGGATCTTTGCTGAGTGTTTCAGTTGCCCTCGAGTTGTTGCATTCTGACACAGAAATGAATCTTTTTTCCTGCAGAATATTTGGGATGTAGTTGGTGAAAATGACGAAGAACGTGACAAAATTCTTCTCAATTGGATCAAGAGTACTTGGATGTGTACAAGAGGAAAGTTGACCTGACTGAAATCTAGAGCCCACCTTCTTCAGACATTGGCAGATGCTAGAGTTGAACTCACCAATCTATTATCAGCTTTTGGAGAAAAGGCATATGTCGGAATTGTAAGTGATGAACCTCATGGTGTTCGATAATGACATTTTCTTAAAGCTGTAAATGATATAGTAATGCGGCAATCAGTAAATTTTTTGTAGAATTATTTTTGCCGAAGAGTATCTCAGTTAGTAAAATTTACAATGTTTGGTTTATTTACTTTTTTGCAGCCTAGGAATAAACAAGGAACAGCTTGAACCTATAGCTCCTGCACTGGATAAACTATGGAAACAAAAGGATGAGAAGAGTTTTCTGATGTTCAATGTCAAATATAGAAGATAAACTACGGAGATTTCTGATGTGTCCAATCTATCCATGAAAAAGTTAGATGAGTTTAAACTCAGCTTCAAGGTCTTCAAAAGGAAAAGGTGACTACTTTTTTTCGTGTTGAGTTGTTAAATGCTTTCGGACTATCTCTCTAAAGTGTAAACATTGAACTGTTCTTGGCTTGACTTTCTTGGTTTTCTAAAGTGACAGGCTGCACAAGGTTATTGACTTGTCACCACAGTTCACAATCTTTGTGCTGTCCTTGGCATAGACTTCTTTACTACTATCACAGAAGTACATCCAAGCCTGAATGACGCCACTGGTGTTCAGTCAAAAGGCATCTGCAATGACACCCTAGCTGGGCTGGCGAGACTGTTTTAGCACTAAAGGAAGACAAGAAGCAAAGATTGCAAAAGGTTGTTACTTTTGGATGATTTATGATTGTTACTTTTGGATGCAACTTGTATAAAATTAATTTTCTTATTATTTAACGTATGCGACTCTCATTCTCTATTTAAAAAGCAACTTGTATAAAATGAATTTTCTTATGATCGAGATCATTATATCTTGCATTTTCTATTTTTCCGGTCTGAACAGGACAAGGTGCTCGAACCAGAAGAGCTTCTCTTAAGGCTGTGGGTTCTGTACCGACTGAGGAGAGTGTATCTGATGGTATGTGTACAGTGTAGTCATTGTTTTGCATTTGAACAATGTTTCTGGCCAATGTTGTGAACTCCCCACGTAGCCTAGGATTGAGGCAATTCAATACTGTCTCTTACTTTTGCAAAATCTGTCCACCCCCTGGCCTATCCCAATCCTCAATTAGGTTCTAGGTTTTGCTTGAACCTCAATTTTATGTGCAACACTGTTTCTTGCCCAACCTTCTTAAGCTTTTAAAATTGAAACTGGCTTTGTAAATGATACTGCTATTGTACCTTCATGTTTAGAGGCTTAGATCTATGGCTGACTTTTACAAGCCTAAGATAGCTTCCCTGTCAGCACCTCAGGAGATAGATGAGTATGATGACCTTGTCTGTCCAGTTGATACATTCAAGCCTTTGGAGAAGTCTGGATTTTGGGAAGGGGTGGTAAGTGTCCTATCTTTGTCATTACCTATAACAAATATTCAAAAATAATTTATTGTAGCCTTTTATTCATACATTTTGTGTTTTATTTTCAGAGAGCTTCAAAGCTTCAAAATACTGTGAGAGGAAATGGCTGTTGCTGAACTAACCGAACTTGTATCCACCAAAAAAAGATTGCTCCAGCTGATTTTTCAGGACTTTGTTGAAAATTAAAGAAGGTATGCTATGGTTTCCTTGACCACAAGTCCACAACTTAATCCAATTATTTTTTTATAATTTTATGCAGAACATATTGGTGGTGTTATTATTTTGACGAAGTAATTGGTGTTGCCTGCACAACATTTTTGAATTTTGCAGGTTATCAGGTGTAAACATTACTGTACGAAGAAAAAAAAAGGAAAAAAAAAAGAAAAAAAAGGAAAATGGATGAAAAAAGGAAAAAAAAAGAAAAAAGGAAACTGTATGAAAAAAGGAAAAAAAAAAGAAAAAAGGAAAAGATAAAGAAAAAAAATATTGTTGTTGCTGTTGAAGGTATTAAAGCACCAGGCAACCTTGCAGGGTCTGAGAGCCCATTTTTCAGCCAGTTGTCGCTTCTTATTGCCTCTACTACTGGTTAGTCCATAACTGTGTTATATTATTTTTTAAATTACACTGCCCTATAAAAATGATAATGCATGTGTTTTTGAGTAGTTATTTGAATTTTTCATTCTAGGGGATTATCGTTGATGTGTAAATTGTACTAATGTCATAGTATTTAGGTTTTGCGATTATTACCTTTACTAATTAGAGTTGGAATAGAGATGACATCCGACGGCCCTTAGAGTTAATAATATATAATCTCAGTCCAGTCACTCCCTAAGCTTGTAAATGCATCTGTGAGTTTTGATTATTGCTTAATATGATGTTGAATTTTGGTGACGATGTGTAGGAGAAATTGAAGGAGAAGGAAGAAACCTACTTCAACGGAGGCCCTTACCGAAACTCTTCAGGCAATGCACAAGCCCGGATGGTTGAGTCTAACTGACACTGTTGAAGGCATGATCTTCCTTTATTTCAGTTCTGGCACATGCTATCTAAATGAAGTGTTCTCGGACACTGGAATTAACGGTCTCAAGTTGCATAAGATATGAATGTATTTTCTAGTGGTGTTTCTATTACCTACTTGGAAATATGTTCCGAAATATTCACAAAATCACCTAATTCGGCTTACCTATGGTTTGAACCAATAGATTATATGCATGGTTAATCAAGGAATAAAAGATGTGGTTTTTATTATGGTTCGTAATGAGAGAGTTCTTTCTACAGGTTTAATTATTAGTTTTCTTGCAGATATGAAGGTGGCAGTGAAAAATAAAGTTCCTCTTGTAAGATCGTTGACATTCAGATGTGTTACATTCTGTATTAAAACAGTGACAAAGCAACCATACTTAGGGTTCACAAGGAACATGTTCTCATATGTATGGAGGTTAGTTAGTACCATAATGTGTTCTCTCAACTATACATATTTATTTTTTGATTTTTTTAATCAATTACTTCTTCACACCTGATATTGATTATTTAATCAATAATATGTCTCATAATCATATTGTTTGAATTGAATAGCTCTGATGTAAATAACTTTATATCTTATTTATAGATTTTGCTTAGCTATATGTACATTGTTTCAAAAAGCATGAAATTCTTTTTGTGTTGAGCCACTATTCAAATTGTTTAATTTATCATTGTATCATTAGAAACTTTTTGTGTTCTCTAAATTTATCTGCATGGATTATCAGTCCCTAATGATGGAACTCCTGATGTGAGGAATGCAGCTTTCTCAGCTTTAGCGGCTATTTCCAAGGTAATTATTTCAAGATTGTCCATCTACATCTCATTACTTTTAAATTTCCTATTTAGCTGTTTTGACATCTATGTTATTTAGATGGTTGGTATGAGACCCTTGGAGAAGTCTCCAGAAAAATATAGATGCTGTTTAGGGTTTGACTTCTGATTTAGTTAGATACTACTGGGTAACTGAATTATAGTTATATTTGAGGTTTTTTTATTGGAAAATATTTTAACCTTTGTCATTTTACTCTCAGGTGTGGTTCAATCTTCTCGAGGAGTTATGACCACGTGGTAAATTTTCAAACGTAACTATTTTTTTCTCATTATTGTGGAATGAGCTATTGCGAAGCACTACTATGATTTGACTATAATCTGAAATAAAGAAGAGATCATGAAATTTAGAATCACTTTCTATTATCTTCTGACATACCAATGGGATGAAATTGATTGGTATCTTATGGCCTAACATGTAACTTTGAAACCACATTCAATGTTCTTAAATGCTCATGATTTCTTTAGGCTGTGCAGTAGCCTTCGATATAGTTATTTATAAAATCTTTGATAATATGGAGAGCTTAGCCCTTTAATGAGATTGTGTCCGTGATTCCATATGCACTCTTCTCCTTATCCTCAAATTATTGCTGATGTAAGTTGTGCCAGATTGCAGTGTCTACGAGGTATGGTAGAATTCATGATTCATCTTTTTTTACAGGTTTCCTTTGAACTAGTAGAATGAATATGAAGAAACCACTTGGCGGATCTTTGCTGCAGCAACTTCATGTAATTCCTCATTGAAGTCTAATTTGGGATCTTTGCTGAGTGTTTCAGTTGCCCTTGAGTTGTTGAATTCTGTCACAGAAATGAATCTTTGTTGCATTATTCAGAGACTGGCAGAAGCTAGAGTTGTTGAACTCACCAATCTCTTATCAGCTTTTGGAGAAAAGACTTATGCCGGAATTGTAAGTGATGGACCTCATGGTATTCAATAATGACATTTTCATTAAGGTCTAGACGTTGTAGCAATGCGGTAATCATTTCAAGCTAGTGGCATATGTGTAAAATTATTGTTGCTGAAGATAATCTCAATTAGTTAATTTACAATGTTTTGGTTTGTGTACTTTTTTGTAGCCCGACAAGACGTCAGGAACGAATAAGGAACAGCTTCATGCTATAGCTCCTGCACTGCGTAAACTATGGAAACAAAAGGATGAGAAGACAAAGGAGTATTCTGATGTTCAATCTCAAATAAAGAAGATATCTGCAGGTAATTTCTCATTGAAGGTTAATTTAGGATCTTTGCTTAGTGTTTCAGTTGCCCTCGAGTAGTTGCATTCTGACACAGAAATGAATCTTTTTTCCTGCAGAAAATTTGGGATGAAGTTGGTGAAAATGACGAAGAACGAGACAAAATTCTTCTCAATTGGATCAATAGTACTTGGATGTGTACAAGAGGAAAGTTGACCTGACTGTGAAATCTCGAGCCCACCTTTTTCAGACATTGGCAGATGCTAGAGTTGAACTCACCAATCTATTATCAGCTTTTGGAGAAAAGACTTATGTCGGAATTGTAAGTGATGAACCTCATGGTGTTCGATAATGACATTTTCTTAAAGCTGTAAATGATATAGTAATATTGCAATCAGTAAATTTTTTGTAGAATTATTTTTGCTGAAGAGTATCTCAATTAGTAAAATTTAGAATGTTTGGTTTATTTGGTTTATTTACTTTTTTGCAGCCTAGGAATAAACAAGGAACAACTTGAAGCTATAGCTCCTGCACTGGATAAACTATGGAAACAAAAGGATGAGAAGAAAAGAGTTTTCTGATGTTCAATGTCAAATATAGAAGATAAACTACGGAGATTTCTGATGTGTCCAATCTATCCATGAAAAAGTTAGATGAGTTTAAACTCATCTTCAAGGTCTTCAAAATGAAAAGGTGACTACTTTTTTTCATGTTGAGTTTGTTAAATGCTTTCGGACTATCTCTCTAAAGTGTAAACATTTAACTGTTCTTGGCTTGACTTTCTTGGTTTTCTAAAGTGACAGGCTGCACAAGGTTATTGACTTGTCACCACAGTTCACAATCTTTGTGCTGTCCTTGGCATAGACTTCTTTACTACTATCACAGAAGTACATCCAAGCCTGAATGACGCCACTGGTGTTCAGTCAAAAGGCATCTGCAATGACACCCTAGCTGGGCTGGCGAGACTGTTTTAGCACTAAAGGAAGACAAGAAGCAAAGATTGCAAAAGGTTGTTACTTTTGGATGATTTATGATTGTTACTTTTGGATGCAACTTGTATAAAATGAATTTTCTTATTATTTAACGTATGCAACTCTCATTCTCTATTTAAAAAGCAACTTGTATAAAATGAATTTTCTTATGATCGAGATCATTATATCTTGCATTTTCTATTTTTCCGGTCTGAACAGGACAAGGTGCTCGAACCAGAAGAGCTTCTCCTAAGGCTGTGGGTTCTGTACCGACTGAGGAGAGTGTATCTGATGGTATGTGTACAGTGTAGTCATTGTTTTGCATTTGAACAATGTTTCTGGCCAATGTTGTGAACTCCCCACGTAGCCTAGGATTGAGGCAATTCAATGCTGTCCCTTACTTTTGCAAAATCTGTCCACCCTCTGGCCTATCCCAATCCTCGATTAGGTTCTAGGTTTTGCTTGAACCTCAATTTTATGTGCAACACTGTTTCTGG
Organism: Salvia splendens; assembly: GCF_004379255.2. Taxonomy (NCBI): domain Eukaryota; kingdom Viridiplantae; phylum Streptophyta; class Magnoliopsida; order Lamiales; family Lamiaceae; genus Salvia; species Salvia splendens. Next base: position 16,114,065 of record NC_056042.1, read on the forward strand.
CCCAACCTTCTTAAGCTTTAAAAATTGAAGCTGGCTATGTAAATGATACTGCTATTGTACCTTCATGTTTAGAGGCATAGATCTATGGCTGACTTTTACGTGCCTAAGATAGCTTCCCTGTCAGCACCTCAGGAGATAGATGAGTATGATGACCTTGTCTGTCCAGTTGATACATTCAAGCCTTTGGAGAAGTCTGGATTTTGGGAAGGGGTGGTAAGTGTCCTATCTTTGTCGTTACCTATAACAAATATTCAAAAAATAATTTATTGTAGCCTTTTATTCATACATTTTGTGTTTTATTTTCAGAGAGCTTCAAAATGCTGTGAGAGGAAATGGCTGTTGCTGAACTAACCGAACTTGTATCCACCAAAAAAAGATTGCTCCAGCTGATTTTTCAGAACTTTGTTGAAAATTAAAGAAGGTATGCTATGGTTTCCTTGACCACAAGTCCACAACTTAATCCAATTATTTTTTTTTATAATTTTATGCAGAACATATTGGTGGTGTTATTATTTTGCCGAAGTAATTGGTGTTGCCTGCACAACATTTTTGAATTTTGCAGGTTATCAAGTGTAAACATTACTGTACGAAGAAAAAAAAAAGGAAAAAAAAAAAGAAAAAAAGGAAAATGGATGAAAAAAAGGAAAAAAAAAGAAAAAAAGGAAAAGATAAAGAAAAAAAGAAAAAAAAGGAAAAAAAAAGAAAAAAAATATTGTTGTTGCAGTTGAAGGTATTAAAGCACCAGGCAACCTTGCAGGGTCTGAGAGCCCATTTTTCAGCCAGTTGTCGCTTCTTATTGCCTCTACTACTGGTTAGTCCATAATTGTGTTATATTATTTTTTAAATTACGATGCCCTATAAAAATGATAATACATGTGTTTTTGAGTAGTTATTTGAATTTTTCATTCTAGGGGATTATCGTTGATGTGTAAATTGTACAAATGTCATATTTAGGTTTTGCAATTATTTCCTTTTCTAATTAGAGTTGGAATAGAGATAACACCCGGCAGCCCTTAGAGTTAATAATATATAATCTCAGTCCAGTCACTCCCTAAGCTTGTAAATGCATCTGTGAGTTTTGATTATTGCTTAATATGATGTTGAATTTTGGTGACGATGTGTAGGAGAAATTGAAGGAGAAGGAAGAAACCTACTTCAACGGAGGCCCTTACCGAAACTCTTCAGGCAATGCACAAGCCCGGATGGTTGAGTCTAACTGACACTGTTGAAGGCATGATCTTCCTTTATTTCAGTTCTGGCACATGCTATCAAAATGAAGTGTTCTCGGACACTGGAATTAACGGTCTCAAGTTGCATAAGATATGAGTGTATTTTCTAGTGGTTTCTATTACCTACTTGGAAATATGTTCCGAAATATTCACAAAATCACCTAATTCGGCTTACCTATGGTTTGAACCAATAGATTATATGCATGGTTAATCAAGGAATAAAAGAAGATGTGGTTTTTATTATGGTTCGTAATGAGAGAGTTCTTTCTACAGGTTTAATTATTAGTTTTCTTGCAGATATGAAGGTGGCAGTGAAAAATAAAGTTCCTCTTGTAAGATCGTTGACATTCAGATGTGTTACATTCTGTATTAAAACAGTGACAAAGCAACCATACTTAAGGTTCACAAGGAACATGTTCCCATATGTATGGAGGTTAGTTAGTACCATAATGTGTTCTCTCAACTATACATATTTATTTTTTGATTTTTTTAATCAATAAATTCTTCACACCTGATATTGATTATTAAATCAATAATATGTCTCATAATCATATTGTTTGAATTGAATAGCTCTGATGTAAATAACTTTTATGTCTTATTTATAGATTTTGCTTAGCTATATGTACATTGTTTCAAAAAGCATGAAATTCTTTTTGTGTTGAGACGCTATTCAAATTGTTTAATTTATCATTGTATCATTAGAAACTTTTTGTGTTCTCTAAATTTATCTGCATGGATTATCAGTCCCTAATGATGGAACTCCTGATGTGAGGAATGCAGCTTTCTCAGCTTTAGCGGCTATTTCCAAGGTAATTATTTCAAGATTGTCCATCTACATCTCATTACTTTTAAATTTCCTATTTAGCTGTTTTGACATCTATGTTATTTAGATGGTTGGTATGAGACCCTTGGAGAAGTCTCCAGAAAAATCTAGATGCTGTTTAGGGTTTGGCTTCTGATTTAGTTATATACTACTGGGTAACTGAATTATAGTTATATTTGAGGTTTTTTTATTGGAAAATATTTTAACCTTTGTCATTTTACTCTCAGGTGTGGTTCAATCTTCTCGAGGAGTTATGACCACGTGGTAAATTTTCAAAGGTAACTATTTTTTTCTCATTATTGTGGAATGAGCTATTGCGAAGCACTACTATGATTTGACTATAATCTGAAATAAAGAAGAGATCATGAAATTTAGAATCACTTTCTATTATCTTCTGACATACCAATGGGATGAAATTGATTGGTATCTTAGGGCCTAACGTGTAACTTTGAAACCACATTCAATGTTCTTAAATGCTCATGATTTCTTTAGGCTGTGCAGTAGCCTTCGATATAGTTATTTATAAAATCTTTGATAATATGGAGAGCTTAGCCCTTTAATGAGATTGTGTCCGTGATTCCATATGCACTCTTCTCCTTATCCTCAAATTATTGCTGATGTAAGTTGTGCCAGATTGCAGTGTCTACGAGGTATGGTGGAATTCATGATTCATCTTTTTTTACAGGTTTCCTTTGAACTAGTAGAATGAATATGAAGAAACCACTTGAGGATCTTTGCTGCAGCAACTTCATGTAATTCCTCTTTGAAGTCCAATTTGGGATCTTTGCTGAGTGTTTCAGTTGCCCTTGAGTTGTTGAATTCTGTCACAGAAATGAATCTTTGTTGCATTATTCAGAGACTGGCAGATGCTAGAGTTGAACTCACGAATGTCTTATCAGCTTTTGGAGAAAAGTCTTATGCCGGAATTGTAAGTGATGGACCTCATGGTATTCAATAATGACATTTTCATAAAGCTCTAGATGTTGTAGCAATGCGGTAATCATTTCAAGCTAGTGGCATATGTGTAAAATTATTGTTGCTGAAGATAATCTCAATTAGTTAATTTACAATGTTTGGTTTGTGTACTTTTTTGTAGCCCGACAAGACGTCAGGAACGAATAAGGAACAGCTTCATGCTGTAGCTCCTGCACTGGATAAACTATGGAAACAAAAGGATGAGAAGACAAAAGAGTATTCTGATGTTCAATCTCAAATACAGAAGATATCTGCAGGTAATTTCTCGTTGAAGGTTAATTTAGGATCTTTGCTGAGTGTTTCAGTTGCCCTCGAGTAGTTGCATTCTGACACAGAAATGAATCTTTTTTCCTGCAGAAAATTTGGGATGAAGTTGGTGAAAATGACGAAGAACGAGACAAAATTCTTCTCAATTGGATCAATAGTACTTGGATGTGTACAAGAGGAAAGTTGACCTGACTGTGAAATCTAGAGCCCACCTTTTTCAGACATTGGCAGATGCTAGAGTTGAACTCACCAATCTATTATCAGCTTTTGGAGAAAAGACTTATGTCGGAATTGTAAGTGATGAACCTCATGGTGTTCGATAATGACATTTTCTTAAAGCTGTAAATGATATAGTAATGTTGCAATCAGTAAATTTTTTGTAGAATTATTTTTGCTGAAGAGTATCTCAGTTAGTAAAATTTACAATGTTTGGTTTATTTACTTTTTTGCAGCCTTGGATTAAACAAGGAACAGCTTGAAGCTATAGCTCCTGCACTGGATAAACTATGGAAACAAAAGGATGAGAAGATAAAGAGTTTTCTGGTGTTCAATGTCAAATATAGAAGATAAACTACGGAGATTTCAAAAAGCATATGCAATGACACCCTAGCTGGGCTGGCGAGACTGTTTTAGCACTAAAGGAAGACAAGAAGCAAAGATTGCAAAAGGTTGTTACTTTTGGATGATTTATGATTGTTACTTTTGGATGCAACTTGTATAAAATGAATTTTCTTATTATTTAACGTATGCAACTCTCATTCTCTATTTAAAAAGCAACTTGTATAAAATGAATTTTCTTATGATCGAGATCATTATATCTTGCATTTTCTATTTTTCCGGTCTGAGCAGGACAAGGTGCTCGAACCAGAAGAGCTTCTCCTAAGGCTGTGGGTTCTGTACCGACTGAGGAGAGTGTATCTGATGGTATGTGTACAGTGTTTTCATTGTTTTGCATTTGAACAATGTTTCTGGCCAATGTTGTGAACTCCCCACGTAGCCTAGGATTGAGGCAATTCAATGCTGTCTCTTACTTTTGCAAAATCTATCCACCCCCTGGCCTATCCCAATCCTCAATTAGGTTCTAGGTTTTGCTTGAACCGCAATTTTATGTGCAACACTGTTTTGGCTCAACCATCTTAAGCTTTAAAAATTGAAGCTGACTTTGTAAATGATACTGCTATTATACCTTTTTGTTTAGAGGCTTAGATTTATAGCTGTCTTTTACGACTCTAAGATATCGTCCCTGACATCAGGAGATAGATGAGTATGATGACCTTGTTTGTGCAGTTGATACATTCAATCCTTTGGAGAAGTCTGAATTTTGGGAAGGGTGGTACGTGGCCTATCTTTATCGTTTACCTATAACAAATATTCAAAAAATAATTTATTGTAGCCTTTTATTCATACATTTTGTGTTTTATTTTCAGAGAGCTTCAAAATGCTGTGAGAGGAAATGGCTGTTGCTGAACTAACCGAACTTGTATCCACCAAAAAAAGATTGCTCCAGCTGATTTTTCAGAACTTTGTTGAACATTAAAGAAGGTATGCTATGGTTTCCTTGACCACAAGTCCACAACTTAATCCAGTTTTTTTTTTAATTTTATGCTGAACATATTGTTGGTGTTATTATCGTGACCAAGTAATTGATGTTGCCTGCACAACACTTTTGAATTTTGCAGGTTGTCACAGGTGTAAACATTACTGTATGAAAAAAAAACGAAAAAAATGAAAAAAAGGAAAGAAAAGAAAAAAAGGAAGAGATAAAGAAAAAAAAGAAAAAAGAAAAAAAGGGAAAAAAAAGAAAAAAATTTTGTTGTTGCAGTTGAAGGTATTAAAGCACCAGGCGACCTTGCAGGGGTCTGAGAACCTCTACTACTGGTAAGTCCATAACTGTGTTATATTTTTTTAAAATTACACTGCCCTATGAAAATTATAATACGTGTGTTTTTGAGTTATTTGAATTTTTCATTCTAGGGGATTATCGTTGATGTGTAAATTGTACAAATGTCATATTTAGGTTTTGCGATTATTTCCTTTTCTAATTAGAGTTGGAATAGATTAGACACCCGACAGCCTGGACAGCCTGAGTTAATAAGATATAATCTCAGTCCAGTCACTCCCTAAGCTTGTAAATGCATCTGTGAGTTTTGATTATTGCTTAATATGAGGTTGATTTTTGCTGACGATGTGTAGGAGAAATTGATGGAGAAGGGAGAAACCTACTTCAACGGAGGCCCTTGCCCAACTCTTCAGGCAATGCTCAAGTCCGGATAGTTGCATGATCTTCCTTTATTTCAGTTCTGGACTGTGCAAGCCTCCTTGTGCTGCGTTATTGATCACATGCTAACTAAATGAAGTGTTCTCGAGCACTGGAATTAACGGTCTTAAGTTGCATAAGATATGAATGTATTTTCTAGTAGTTTTTGTTACCTACTTGGAAATATGTTCTGAAATTACTACAAAATCACCTAATTTGGCTTACCTATTGTTTGAACCAATAAATTATATGCATGATTAATTAAGGAACAAAAGAAGATGTGGTTTTGATTTTGGTTTGTAATGAGAGAGTTCTTTCTACGGGTTTAATCCTACTGATTATTAGTTTTCTTGCAGATATGAAGGTGGCAGTGAAAAACAAAGTTCCTCTTGTAAGATCGTTGATGTTGAGCTGTGTTACATTACTGTATTAAAAGCGACCATACTGAAGGTTCACAAGGAATATGTTCCCATATGCATGGAGGTTAGTTAGTAGCATAATGTGTTCTCTCACCTGATTTAGTTATATATTGGGTAACTGAATTATAGTTATATTTGATGTTTTTTTATAGGAATATGTTTTAACCTTTGTCATTTTACTCTCAGGTGTGGTTCAATCTCCTCGAGGAGTTATAACCACGGGGTAAATTTTCAAACGTAACTATATTTTTCTCATTATTGTGGAATGAGCTCATTGCGAAGCACTATTACGATTTGACTATAATCTGAAATAAAGAAGAGATCATGAAATTTAGAATCATTTTCTATTATCTTCTGACATACCAATGGGATGAAATTGATTGGTATCTTAGGGCCTAACGTGTAACTTTGAAACCACATTCAATGTTCTTAAATGCTCATGATTTCTTTAGGCTGTGCAGTAGCCTTTGATATAGTTATTTATAAAATCTTTGATAATATGGAGAGCTTAGCCCTTTAATGAGATTGTGTCCGTGATTCCATATGCACTCTTCTCCTTATCCTGAAATTATTGCTGATGTAAGTTGTGCCAGATTGCAGTGTCTACGAGGTATGGTGGAATTCATGATTCATCTTTTTTTACAGGTTTCCTTTGCACTAGTAGAATGAATATGAAGCAAACCACTTGCGGATCTTTGCTGCAGCAACTTCATGTAATTCCTCATTGAAGTCTAATTTGGGTACTTTGCTGAGTGTTTCAGTTGCCCTTGAGTTGTTGAATTCTGTCACAGAAATGATCTTTGTTGCATTATTCAGAGTCTGGCAGATGCTAGAGGCTTGAGTTGAACTCACCAATCTCTTATCAGCTTTTGGAGAAAAGACTTATGCCGGAATTGTAAGTGATGGACCTCATGGTATTCATTAATGACATTTTCTTAAAGCTCTAGATGTTATAGCAATGCGGTAATCATTTCAAGCTAGTGGCATATGTGTAAAATTATTGTTGCTGAAGATAATCTCAATTAGTAAATTTACAATGTTTGGTTTGTGTACTTTTTTGCAGCCTGACAAGACGTCAGGAACGAATAAGGAACAGCTTCAAGCTATAGCTCCTGCATCGGATAAACTATGGAAACAAAAGGATGAGAAGACGAAAGAGAATTCTGATGTTCAATCTCAAATACAGAAGATATCTGCGGAGATTGTTGGAACTAGGGTCCAGGGTGAGAATATCACAGTTGAGGAGTTCAATCTATCCATCAAAAAAATAGATGAGTTTAATGCTCAGCTTCAAGATCTTCAAAAGGAAAAGGTGACTACTTTTTTTCATGCTGAGTTTGGTAAATGCTTTTGGACTATCTCTCTAAAGTCTAAACAGTGAACTGTTCTTGGCTTGTATATCTTGGTTTTCTAAAGTGACAGGCTGCACAAGGTTATTGACTTGTCACCGCAGTCACAATCTTTGTGCTGTCCTTGGCATGGACTTCTTTACTATTGTCACAGAAGTACATCCAAGGCTGAATGACGCAACTAGTGTTCAGTCAGAAGCATCTGCAATGACACCCTTGCTGAGCTGGCGAGGCTGTTTTAGCACTAAAGGAAGACAAGAAGCAAAGATTGCTAAAGGTTGTTACTTTTTTGGATGATTTATGATTGTTACTTTTGGATGCAACATGTATAAAATGAATTTTCTTATGATCGAGATCATTATATCTTGCATTTTCTATTTTCCAGCAGGACAAGGAGCTCGAACCAGAGGAGCTTCTCCTAAGGCTGTGGGTTCTGTACCCACTGAGGAGAGTGTAGCTGATGGTATGTGTACAGTGTAGTCATTGTTTGGCATTTGAACAATGTTTCTGGCCAATGTTGTGAACTCCCCACGTAGCTTAGGATTGAGGCAATTCAATGCTGTCTCTTACTTTTGCAAAATCTGTCCACCCCCTGGCCTATCCCAATCCTCATTAGGTTCTAGGTTTTACTTGAACCACAATTTTATGTGCAACACTGTTTTGGCCCAACCATCTTAAGCTTTAAAAATTGAAGCTGGCTTTGTAAATGATACTGCTATTATACCTTCTTGTTTAGAGGCTTAGATTTATAACTATCTTTTACGACTCTTAAGATATCTTCCTTGACATCAGGAGATAGATGAGTATGATGACCTTGTTTGTCCAGTTGATACATTCAATCCTCTGGAGAAGTCTGAATTTTGGGAAGGGTGGTACGTGGCCTATCTTTATCATTTACCTATAACAAATATTCAAAAAATAATTTAATCTAACCTTTTATTCATACTTTTTGTGTTTTATTTTCAGAATGCTTCAAAACGGTGTGATATGAAATGGCTGTTGCTGAACTAACCGAACTTGCATCCACCAAAAAGATTGCTCCAGCTGATTTTTCAGAACCCTGTCAGCACCTGAGGAGATAGATGAGTATGATGACCTTGTGTGTCCAGTTGATACATTCAATCCTTTGGAGAAGTCTGGATTTTGGGAAGGGGTGGTAAGTGACCTGTCTTTGTCATTTACCTATAACAAATATTCAAACAATAATTTAATGTAGCCTTTTTATTCCTACTTTTTGTGTTTTATATTCAGAAAGCTTCAAAACGGTGTGAGAGGAAATGGTTGTTTCTGAACTAACCGAACTTGCATCCACCAAAAAGATTGCTCCAGCTGATTTTTCTGAATTTTGTTTAACATTAAAGAAGGTATGCTATGGTTTCCTTGACCACAAGTCCACAACTTAATCCAGGGTTTTTATTTTATTTTATGCAGAACATATTGTTGGTGTTATTATCGTGACCAAGTAATTGGTGTTGCCTGCACAACATATTTGAATTTTGCAGGTTATCACAGGTGTACATTACTGTAGGAAGAAAAAAAAGGAAAGAAAAAAGAAAAAAAGGAAAAAAGATGGAAAAAGGAAAAATAAAGATAAAAAGGAAAAGATAGAAAAAAAAGGAAAAAGAAAAAAGAAAAAAAATATTGTTGTTGCAGTTGACGGTATTCAAGCACCCGGACAACCTTGCAGGGGTCTGAGAACTCATTTCTCGGCCAGTTATCGCTTCTTATTGCCTCTACTACTGGTTAGTCCATAACTGTGTCATATTATTTTTTAAATTACACTACCCTATAAAAATGATAATACATGTGTTTTTGAGTAGTTATTTGAATTTTTCATTCTAGGGGATTATCATTGATGTGTAAATTGTACAAATGTCATATTTAGGTTTGCAATTGTTTCCTTTTCTAATTAGAGTTGGAATAGAGATAACACCCGGCAGCCCTTAGAGTTAATAAGATATAATCTCAGTCCAGTCACTCCCTAAGCTTGTAAATGCATCTGTGAATTTTGATTATTGCTTAATATGATGTTGATTTTTGGTGACGGTGTGTAGGAGAAATTGAAGGCGAAGAAACCTTCTTCAACGGAGGCCCTTACCCCAAACTCTTCAGGCAATGCACAAGTCCGGATGCTTGAGTCTAACTGACACTTTTGAAGGCATGATCTTCCTTTATTTCAGTTTTGAACTGTGTTTAACCTCTGCATAATATCGTTTCCATGTGCTTAGAAGTAGTAAGTATCTTGTTTGCTTGAGTCTAATGACACTGTTGAGTACACAGCTCTCAGCCTCTACAAAAAATGCAACTTGTATAAAATAAATATTCTTATGATCGAGATCATTATATCTTGCATTTTCCATTCATCAGGTTTGAGCAGGACAAGGGAGCCCGAACTAGGAGCTGTTTCTAAGGCTATGGGATCTGTACCAACTGAAGAGAGTGTTGTTGATGGTATGTGTACTCTGAAGTAATTGTTTGGCATGTGAACAATGTTTCTGGCCAATGTTTTCAATTCACCACGTAGCCTAGGAACGAGGCAATTTAATGTTTTCTCTTACTTTTGTAGAATCTGTCCACCCCCAGCCTAGCCCAATTCTAGGTTTTGTTTGAACTGCAATTTATGTGCAACACTGTTTCTTGCCCCAAGTCTCAACCATCTTAAGCTATAATAAATTGAAGTGTCTCTGTAAATGATACTGCTAGGTTTTGTACGAACCGCAATTTATGTGCAACACTGTTTCTTGCCCAAATCCCAACCATCTAAACCCTAAATGGTACTGCTGCAATTATACTTTCGCTTAGTTTTACCTTAGTGGCATTGATTTATGGCTGTCTTTTACGAGTCTAAGATATATTCCTATCAATCTCAGGATATAGATGAGTATGGATGACCTTGTCGGTCCAGTTGATATATTGAAGCCTTTGGAGAAGTCTGGATTTTGGGAAGGGGTGGTAAGTGGCCTATCAATGTCATTTATAAATATTCAAAAAATTATTTAATGTAACCTTTTATTCATACTTTTTTGTATTTTATTTTTAGAAAGTTTCAAAATGGTGAGAGAGGAAAGAGGCAGTTGCTGAACTAACCGAACTTGCATCAACCAAAAAGATTGCTCGTGAAGTTTTCTTGACCACAAGTCCGTAACTCAATCCAGGTTTTCTTGACCGCAAGGCTTGATTGATCATTTACATGAATGTGGCTCATGCATTGTATTCTTTTAGATGTCTTGAAATGCCTTGGCGACAACAAAAAGCATATGCTTGAGTGTGCATTGTGTACCTTGGATACTTGGCTTGGTGTTGCTCATTCTGATAAAATGGTCTGTAGTCTATTCGGAAAAGAGTGTTTTTCGAACTCCTGCTTTGAGTATCGTTGACCTCATCGTTTGTTGCTGTCTTCCACTACCATATATTACAGCTGTTCTCACAGACGCTAAAGTAGGCGCAAAAGGGCGCAAGGATTTTTTTTATTGGCTATCAAGACAACTTGCTGGATTGGTTGAGTGACGGCGCCAGACCTATCTTATATATCTCTCCCCTTATAGTGTCCAAAAATTTGAGAGATATACAAGGTTCTGTGCTTTAGCTATTATTGGCATACAACTGAAGCCATATGGAGCTTTGCAAGGTATTATGTTACTTTCCATTAACTCACTCATCTCCTAATAAAAAATATATTATGTTACTCCTCTTTTTCATATCATTTTATTATTTTTCTTATGCCACACATGAATTGCAGATAATTATGAATCTGGTGGATATGTTTCGTCAAGCACCACGTCAGAAAGCAGCCTAATGACAGCAAAACCAAATGGTCATGGCAACCACGAATCCTGGCATGGAAGCAGAAATGCATCTTCAGTATGTTTTCTGTGGTTAATATCTTTCTTCTGGACCATAATGTATTTTTTAATTGATGTCCTGTTTATTTAGATAGCTGAACCTAACAAGGGATCCAGGCAGTTTTTTCAAGACATTAACTTTCAGTTACAACAAGGTGACACGTTGTATTTTTAGGGAAACAAGGTGCAATTATTTTGGTAACGCTGCAAACAGTGCTGTATCTTTTATGGCAAGAAAGTAGATTATTAACTTAGTGTTACTCTCGCAGGATGACAGAGAAAGGATTATTGTTCGCAGATTCAAATTAGAAGAATTGCGTATAGAGGAAATTCAAGATCTTGAGGTTTCTGCTCTCTTTTAAGATTTCTATATTGATTTTATGAGATTAGCTTTTCAATACCACTGAGATGGCCTTCATACAACTTTTTTAGTAGAACTTTTTAGGACTTATTTTGATGTTGTGTGGCTTATGTATTGTTTTTGCATATGACGATATACTACATTCTTTATAGATGTTCGTAAGTGGCTTTGCTTACTTCTCAAACAGAATGATGTCATGAAACACTTTCGAGAGGATCTGCATTGGGCTGACTTCAAAAAGCTAAGTTGATGGAGTTGAGTCTCTAGTGCTTTCTTGTCTTTGTATGCTATATCTTTCCATGTGTTCCTCTTGGCAGATAAGTAGCCGGTTAAAATCCTTGCACTGCTGAACGAGATGGAGACACCCTCAAAGTTGCATCCAAATACTTTGGCGATAGGCTATAAGATTCTTGGTGAGCTTATAACTAACTATTGTTGGGTTGTTCATTTAGACTTTTCATACGAGTGATGGAGAAGAGGAAGGCAAGCCAGGAGATCCTAGAGCTGCCCTAAGATGCTCCGAGCGAGAATGTGTACGATTTTGACTGGTGCCTTTTCAAGATCTTGTAAATATGTCCTGACTGACCTTTTAACTAATAACGCCCCTAATATTGAAGATTCATGTCATGATTTTGATTAGTTGGGTGTTAATTGAGGTCTGAAGTTGTTATTGCTTTAGTTGCAGACTTTTTTTGAAGGCTTGCTTATACAGTTAAGTAGAGTACTCTTGATAGTTTCATCACGGAACTGTTGCTATGGCCTTTGGAAGTCAACTTTTGATAGGGTTCCACAGATGGATGATGGAAATCAACTTTTGAGAGCTTTGAATGTTCTGATGTTAAAGATTCTAGTAACTATCACTGTAAAACTTATTTGGCAAGCATGGCTAGTTTTTCTCTCTTCTTATGAATATAATTGTTGTTGGTGGCCGTATTGCACATGCAGGATAATGCATAACGCAGAGCGTACTTCATCATTTGATGTGCTTATAATCTCTTAAGATTTGATTATTACTACTTTGTCAACAATTGGTGCTCTTGGGACTGCAATGGGACAGCCACTTGAGAAGTCAAGCAAGGTATTCTCTTATACTATCAGTTACAGGTTTATTAGAAGTCAAGCAAGGTATTCTTACTTAATTATTTATTAAAAACATAATAATAATAATAATAATTATTATTATTACAATGCATAATTTTAATAATTTGATTCAATTTTCATATTAAGTTAGTTCAAGTATGTAACATAATAATAAGAAATAATATAATAATACTACTAATAATAATTATAGTCATTATTTTAAATTTTCATAATTAGTTATTTCTAAATTATAATAAAAACATAAAATAATAATAATTATTATTATTATAATGATGACGGTTTTGTGTTTTGATTATTGAACCATAAGTATTAGGCATATTATATAATTGGTTATGACATTATGCTTTCTTTAATAGCACATATATTACATTATGACATTGTTTTAATAGCACATATATTTCATTTTTTTTTATTTTCTAATTTTTGAATTGATATGTATGTATATTCATAATATTTTATCGATTGCCATATCCCGCGCCATACCTTTACGCCATATCCGAGTGGCGGTTTTTGCGTTGGCCGTCATACGCCATCCATAACATTGTTAATTACTAGTATTCTTTATGATAAATTTCTCTTATTTTTGCCGAGGATTATGGAATTGGAATACATCATTCGCCGTAAGTATATGATCACAAACATGCTCATGCTTAGTGGAAAGAAGCCTATTGTTGCATTGGTAAGTACAATGTAAAATATTACTATTACACAAGGAGACTCATTATGAGCACGTATTCTAGACGCCTAGCTACTTCACATAAACATATGGTTAACCACTGTTGACTCTCCCGTTTTGCTTGTTTTATACACATCTCTTTCTTAGTCGGCTGCCACTAAGAAAGCCACGTCTGGAAAATCTTGTATTAACAAGAAGGGTGATGGAGGACAAAAAACAAAAGTTTCTAAGCCTATGGAGCATGAAGATGTCGAGGTCAGAGCTGCTGTTTTTCCCCTCTTACCTGTTGTATGCTGAATACATTATTAGGGACACCCACGATAGATCTTTTTGACTAACTAAAACAGTTTTCTTTACAGCAAACTGAAATGAGTTTGGAAGAGATTTAGAGCAGATTAGGATCCCTTATTCAAGTAGAGACAATTACTCAACTAAAAAGTGTTGGGTGGAAAGAGCTGCTTGAAGGTTAGGGTTCAAATTACTGTTTGACCTTATTTGTAACAGTTGCATATTTAGGTCATATGTATGTGTTTTCCCACTTAAATTATGGTTTTGCATCGTGCGTTCATTTTATTATATCCCACTTTTTTGGGTGTAAACCTGTCCCTCAAACATATGAATTGCAACTTACTGAAAACAATGATTGCATGTTTGACTGCATGCTTTAATGAAATATTGAGGGTTTGTGGATGAGAAACCGTATGAATATCCAAAAATTTTATTACTTGATTGAGGTTTGCCAACTCTTTTAGCTGCCGGATGGCGCTAGACCTATCTTATATCTCTCCCCTTATAGGTATCAAAAAATTTGAGAGATATACAAGGTTCTGCTTTGGCTATTATTTGATAATGACTGAAGCCATATGGAGTTTTCAAGGTAGATTTGTTTTGTCAAGCATCGCGTTTAAAAGCAGCCTAAAGACAGAATAAATGGTCATGGCGACCGCGAATCTGGGCATGGAAGTAGAAATGCACCTTCAGTATGCGTTCTGTGGTTAATATCTTTCTTCTCAACCATATATCTTTCTTTTGAACCATAATTTTTTTGTTAATTGATGTCCTGTTTAGCCTAACAAGGGATACAGGCAAGAATCCATCTTGTGTGTTCAAGACATCAACATTAGCATGAAGGATTCAACCAAGGTTGGTACAAATTTATTTTTTAGGGAAACAAGGTGCAAATATTTTGGTAACTACAGGCTACAAACAGTGCTGTATCTTTTATGTAAACAAAGTGTATTATTAACTTAGTCTTACTCTCGTTGGTTGACACGGAAAGGATTATTGTTGCCAGATTCAAAATCGAAGAATTGCGTATAGAGCAAATTCAAGATCTTTAGGTTTCTGTTCTCTTTTAAGATTTCTTTATTAATTTTGTGGGATGCCTTCATACAACTTTTTAGAACTTTTGTCAGCTTTTGGGTTTGGGTAAATGGTGTAAGACCATCAGTGCTGACTTGTTTTTGCATCTGATGATATGTTTCATTCTTATAGATGTTAGAAAGTGACTTTGCTTACTTCTCAAACAGAATAATGTCATGAAATCTTTTGGGAGGATCTGATCGGAGGCTCTTAAGTGCTGACTTCAAAAGCAAGTTGATGGCATTGAGATGCTGCAGAAGGTTATTTCAACATAAATTCTAGTTTTGATTGTGTAACTTTTGAAATTTTCATTAAACCTTCGATTTGTTCATAATACACAGGCTCTTCCATCCATGGGAAGGGAGGTGATTGAAGTCTTAGATATATACTCTTGAAGTGGTTTGTGTTGTGGTTTTTGAATCCAACACATCATGCTTATTAAAGGTAAATAGGATTTTATTAATTTGTTTGCAGCATGCCCGTGGGCTTTGCTCTCTGAATTTATCAAATGGTATTTTTGAAAAAGAAATGAGTGATACCATATTTGATGAGTATACTCAGGAGACTTGTTATTGAACATTTGATTATTCAATATGTTTGTGGAATTGATGAATTACAAATTGTTATTGATTCTCTAATATCTAGCTCTCTAAGAGTGTTACATCTCGTTAATATATATGTTCTTATAATTCTTATTTACCATATTTAAACTATCTCGGATCATTTCTTGACTCTTGACCTTCTGTAACTTTGATAAGGTACTTGAATATCTTCGCGTGCTTCAGGATATGTTGAGAAGTGTGGGCTACATTGCGGTACCCCATCTTTCTTCCTTGCTTGGTTGATAAGGTAATGATGTGTTAAAGGTTTAGGGTTTACTGTCTATGTCTCAACCAGTATCCAAAGTCTTATTAAGCTAAGGAAGTTGTGGCAAGTGAATGCATAGTTATTACTTTTGTTTTGAACATCGTCTTTCTTGATAATTCTGCAAATTATGTAGGTGATAATATTTGGAGATATTTGGAAGCTTACTTAGAAGTTTAGTAAGTTGAGGTTCACATCAATTTTTCATCTGGTTCTTCCACTATAACAGTTCTTATGCCTTTTTGATTCGTGCACAAGAGATGGAGAAGAAGGAATGCAAGCCTTGAGAAGCTAGAGCTGCCCTAAGACTACTCTCCGTCCGAGAAAATATGTGCAGTTTGTGTATACTTCCTAATCTGTGCAATGTGTATATTGTATTTATATTTGTATATAGTGTGTTTATAGCGTGTGTATTATGTGCAGTGTGTATATGTGTGTAGTGCTTGTATTTTGTATTTAGAGCGTGTAATTTTTGTATAGTGTGTGTCTTTTGTGTATAGTGTGTTTATAGTATGTGCTATGTGTATTTTCAGTTCATGTATATCTTGTATCTTGTGTATTGTGTGTATTTTTTGGTAGAATGTGTAGTGTGTTGTTCGTATTTTTGCATAATGTGTGCAGTGTGTTACACTTTGTATATTGTGTGTGTAGTGTATATTTTCTATGTGTATGTCTAGTGCGTGCATTTTGTGTATACAGTGTATATTTGGTTTATAGTGTGTAATTTGCGTATTTTGTATATATAGTGTGTAATGTGTAGTGTTGTATATGTGTGTATTTTGTGTATGCTTTGTATATTTTTTGTATGTGTGTGTAGCGCATTGTTATTTTGTGTTTACAGGGCATGTACTTTGTTTATAGGTTGTGTAAGTATGTGTGTTGTGCATGTAGTTATTTTTGTGTATATATGCCTGTAGTGTATATTTTTGTAGGTGTGTGTTTGTATAGTGTGTGATGGATTTTTTGTTTACATTGTGTTTACTTTTTTATAGGTTAGTATGAATGCGTAATGTGTGTACTTTGCTTATAATATGTGTAGTTTGTGTATATTGTGTAATTTATGCAGTGTGAATTTACCTACATGAGTATTTTTTATTTATAGCGTAGGTGTTTGTATTGTGTGTGCGGTGTGTATAATGTATATATATTTTGTGTAATATAGTTTGTGTGTAGCGTCGTGTTTGTTATAGG
Organism: Salvia splendens; assembly: GCF_004379255.2. NCBI lineage: Eukaryota > Viridiplantae > Streptophyta > Magnoliopsida > Lamiales > Lamiaceae > Salvia > Salvia splendens. The sequence goes on from NC_056042.1 coordinate 16,130,781, forward strand.
TTGTGTATTGTGTGCAATGTAAGTAGTGTGGAGCGTGTAAAGTATGTGCATTGTTGTGTAAAGTATGTGCATTGTGAGTATAGTGCTGCATAGTGTGAAGTATGTGTATTTTGGGTATAGTGCTGCATAGTGTGATTTGTGTATATTGTATTTTGTCCGTTTGTCTTGTGTATAGTGTATTTTGTCCGTATTTTATGTGTAGTGTGAAGTTTGCACTTCGTGTATAGTGTGTGTATTGTGTTCAACGTATGTAGTGTGTAGTGTGAAGTTTGCACTTCGTGTATAGCGTGTGTGTATTGTGTTCATAGTGCAATGTATTGTGTTATTTTGTGTTTAGTGTATGATATGTGAAGTGTGTGTATTTTGTGTATACTTTGTGTATAGTTTGTGTTAAACTTGTATCAGTGCGTGTATTTTGTGTGTTACTTGTACCCAGTGCGTGTATTTTTTGTATAGTGTGTGCTATGTGTAGGTACATGGTGTGTGTGTTTTTTGTATAGTTTGTGTCAAGTGCGTGTATTTTGCGTATAGTGTGTTATGTGCCTTATTTTCAATTTATCTATATTTTGTGTATATGGTGTGTTTTTTTAAGCATATTTAGTATGTATATTTTGTGTGTGTAGTTGTGTATTTTTTGTATAATGTTTGTAGTGAATTACACATTGAGAATTGTGTGTATAGTATGTATTTTCTGTATATATGCTAGTAACAGTATTTTGTGTATATAGTGTATGTGTAATTTGCATATTTTGTGTGTAATGTGTGTATTTTTTGCATAGTGTATGTGTAAATTGTTTGTTTTTTGTGTATAGTTTGTATTGTGTGTATTTTTTGCATAGTGTATGTGTAAAGTGTGTGTTTTATGTATAGTTTGTAATGTGTGTATTTTTTGCATAGTGTATGTGTAAAGTGTTTGTTTTTTGTGTATAGTTTGATTAGTATATTTGGTTTGTGTATGATTGCAATGTACTATGCGTGCGTGTAATGCGTGTATTTTTGTTTGCTATGTAGTATGTGAAGTTTACGTATTTTGTTCACAGTGTGTGTTTTGTGTATAGTTTAAGTAGTATGTTCGGTTGCAATGTATTGTGTGTATAACGTGTATAATGTATATGTGTGTATTTTCAGTTCTTGCATATGTTGTGTATGGTGTGTGTTTTTTATAGTATGTGTAGTGTGTGTAGTTGTTTGTATTTTTTTACATAATGTCTGTTGTGTGTATTGTGTGTGCACGCGCGGTTTGTATCTTCTGTATGTATGTATAGTGCGTGCATATTGTGTATATAATGTGTATTTGGTTTATAGTGTATGTGTAACTCGTGCATTTTGTGTATAGTGTGCGTAATGTGTATCGTGTAGTATATATGTAGTGTTATATATTTAGTAGGGTGTGTAGCTGATAGTATTTTTTGCATAATGTGTGCAGTGTGTTTCACCTTTTATATTATGTGTGTGCAATATGTATTTTGTGTGTGTTGTGTGTTTTGTGTAGTGCATGTATTTTTTGTATATGTGTGTGTGCAGTGTATGTTTTATGTACTTGTACGAATTTTCTGAATAGTGTGTGTATTGTGAATGTATTTTTTGTATGGTGTATTTTGTGTGTTTGCAGTGCATTGTATTTTGTGTGTACAAAGCATACACTTTGTTATGTGTGTTTTGAGTACTTGTATTTTGTGTATAGTATGTATTTTGTGCTTGTGTATTGTGAGTTTCAAATGCGTGTTGCATATGTAGTGTGTGTCTTTTGTGTATAGTGTGTTTATAGTATGTGCTATGTGTATTTTCAGTTCATGTATATCTTGTATCTTGTGTATAGTCTGTATTTTTTGGTAGAATGTGTAGTGTGTTGTTCGTATTTTTTGGATAATGTGTGCAGTGTGTTACACTTTGTATATTGTGTGTGTAGTGTATATTTTCTAATGTATATGTCTAGTGCGTGCATTTTGTGTATATAGTGTATATTTGGTTTAGAGCGTGTAATTTGCGTATTTTGTATATATAGTGTGTAATGTGTAGTGTTGTATATGTGTGTATTTTGTGTACGCTTTGTATATTTTTTGTATGTGTGTAGCGCATTGTTATTTTGTGTTTACAGGGCATGTACTTTGTTTATAGGTTGTGTAAGTATGTGTGTTGTTTATAGGTTGTGTAAGTATGTGTGTTGTGCATGTATTTTTGTGTATATATATATGCCTGTAGTGTATATTTTTTGTAGGTGTGTGTTTGTATAGTGTGTGATGGATTTTTTGTTTACATTGCGTTTACTTTGTTTATAGGTTAGTATGAATGCGTAATGTGTGTACTTTGCTTATAATATGTGTAGTTTGTGTATATTGTGTATATTGTGTATAGTGTGTATTGTGTATGGATTTTTTGTATAGTGTATGTTTTTTGTACTTGTACGAATTTTCTGTATGGTGTGTGTATTGTGTATGGATTTTTTGTATAGTGTATTTTGTGTGTTTGCAGTGCATTGTATTTTGTGTTTACAAAGTATACACTTTGTTATGTGTGTTTGGAGTACTTGTATTTTGTGTATAGTATGTATTTTGTGCTTGTGTATTGTGTGTTTCAAATGCGTGTTGCATATGTAGTGTGTGTCTTTTGTGTATAGTGTGTTTATAGTATGTGCTATGTGTATTTTCAGTTCATGTATATCTTGTATCTTGTGTATAGTCTGTATTTTTTGGTAGAATGTGTAGTGTGTTGTTCGTATTTTTTGGATAATGTGTGCAGTGTGTTACACTTTGTATATTGTGTGTGTAGTGTATATTTTCTAATGTATATGTCTAGTGCGTGCATTTTGTGTATATAGTGTATATTTGGTTTATAGCGTGTAATTTGCGTATTTTGTATATATAGTGTGTAATGTGTAGTGTTGTATATGTGTGTATTTTGTGTATGCTTTGTATATTTTTTGTATGTGTGTGTAGCGCATTGTTATTTTGTGTTTACAGGGCATGTACTTTGTTTATAGGTTGTGTAAGTATGTGTGTTGTTTATAGGTTGTGTAAGTATGTGTGTTGTGCATGTATTTTTGTGTATATATATATGCCTGTAGTGTATATTTTTTGTAGGTGTGTGTTTGTATAGTGTGTGATGGATTTTTTGTTTACATTGCGTTTACTTTGTTTATAGGTTAGTATGAATGCGTAATGTGTGTACTTTGCTTATAATATGTGTAGTTTGTGTATATTGTGTATATTGTGTATAGTGTGTATTGTGTATGGATTTTTTGTATAGTGTATGTTTTTTGTACTTGTACGAATTTTCTGTATGGTGTGTGTATTGTGTATGGATTTTTTGTATAGTGTATTTTGTGTGTTTGCAGTGCATTGTATTTTGTGTTTACAAAGTATACACTTTGTTATGTGTGTTTGGAGTACTTGTATTTTGTGTATAGTATGTATTTTGTGCTTGTGTATTGTGTGTTTCAAATGCGTGTTGCATATGTAGTGTGTGTCTTTTGTGTATAGTGTGTTTATAGTATGTGCTATGTGTATTTTCAGTTCATGTATATCTTGTATCTTGTGTATAGTCTGTATTTTTGGTAGAATGTGTAGTGTGTTGTTCGTATTTTTTGGATAATGTGTGCAGTGTGTTACACTTTGTATATTGTGTGTGTAGTGTATATTTTCTAATGTATATGTCTAGTGCGTGCATTTTGTGTATATAGTGTATATTTGGTTTATAGCGTGTAATTTGCGTATTTTGTATATATAGTGTGTAATGTGTAGTGTTGTATATGTGTGTATTTTGTGTATGCTTTGTATATTTTTTGTATGTGTGTGTAGCGCATTGTTATTTTGTGTTTACAGGGCATGTACTTTGTTTATAGGTTGTGTAAGTATGTGTGTTGTTTATAGGTTGTGTAAGTATGTGTGTTGTGCATGTATTTTTGTGTATATATATATGCCTGTAGTGTATATTTTTTGTAGGTGTGTGTTTGTATAGTGTGTGATGGATTTTTTGTTTACATTGCGTTTACTTTGTTTATAGGTTAGTATGAATGCGTAATGTGTGTACTTTGCTTATAATATGTGTAGTTTGTGTATATTGTGTATAGTGTGTATTGTGTATGGATTTTTTGTATAGTGTATGTTTTTTGTACTTGTACAAATTTTCTGTATGGTGTGTGTATTGTGTATGGATTTTTTGTATAGTGTATTTTGTGTGTTTGCAGTGCATTGTATTTTGTGTTTACAAAGCATACACTTTGTTATGTGTGTTTGGAGTACTTGTATTTTGTGTATAGTATGTATTTTGTGCTTGTGTATTGTGAGTTTCAAATGCGTGTTGCATATGTAGTGTGTGTCTTTTGTGTATAGTGTGTTTATAGTATGTGCTATGTGTATTTTCAGTTCATGTATATCTTGTATCTTGTGTATAGTCTGTATTTTTTGGTAGAATGTGTAGTGTGTTGTTCGTATTTTTTGGATAATGTGTGCAGTGTGTTACACTTTGTATATTGTGTGTGTAGTGTATATTTTCTAATGTATATGTCTAGTGCGTGCATTTTTGACGATCTCGCCGCTGTGATTACCACGACAATGGTGCTGCAAATTAAGTGAAGAAGAGAGATTAGGAATTTCACTCCTATTTTGGCTTTTCACGTGAGGTGAGAAGTAATGAAGTTTTGGGCCTTTTCTTTATTTAAATGATTGGGCCATGTGAATTAATTTTAAGTGTTGGGCCATGTGTTTTGATTAAGGAAATGGATTACATTACATCAAAGGGTGACTCTATGCACGCTCCTCGATAACGGAATGGAACACAAGTTAAGGCTTTAAACGAATGAGGTGGGCTTTATTACTTAAACTCCTTTATTTGCAATGATATGTAAATGGTGAGATAAGGGTGGTTTAAATGTTATGTCATGCCGTACTTTATGTTTTGAATTGTCTATCTGATTGTCTACTAGGATAATATCCTACTAGACTTTGATGGTTAACGAATTCGGGTCTGACTAGGGAGTGAGTCCCTACTCAGACTAGTGCACTGATGGGGATCGTGAGCCGTCCTTTGTGGTCGGCCGGTCCAGTGATCGAGTTTGTGGCCACATTCTCGTTTCACATGATGGTTCAGATAAGGTATAATGATGGAGGATGATGATGATGGGTTGCGCAGCCATGTTTTACGATGGAAATGATTTTAGTGTTTCTCGGCATTTTTTTTAAAGTAAAACCCGAGTTTCACTCAATGATGGCTTGACATAACTTTATTGATGAAATGTATTTTTGGGCATGAGTTCACTGAGTGCATCAAGTACTCAGCCCCTGCATATGTTTTCCCTATGTGCAGGTTGAGCGTGGACAGGAGACGGAGGATGTTGAGCATTTGGACAAAGACAGTATTCAATAAATGTTCCGGTTGCTATTGTGTCTTCATACATAGTAGTAGCTAACTCTCAAATGCTTCCGCTACGTCAAGTTTTAGAACTCTGATGTTTTCTTTATTCCGTTGGATTATTTTTATTCAAACTATGTTGCTTCGTGATCTAAGACTATGATTTGATAATGAAGTTTCGTCTTTTGATCTACATATCGTACCCCCTTGATTGTTTTCCCCCTTCTTCCCCGCTTCTTAATTCCCCCATTAGTCGCGATCCACCGTGCTTTCTATATTTAGGAAGTGCGGTCGTGACAGTTATCCAGTGCGTGTATTTTGTGTGTTACTTGTACCCAGTGCGTGTATTTTTTGTATAGTGTGTGCTATGTGTAGGTACATGGTGTGTGTTTTTTGTATAGTTTGTGTCCAGTGCGTGTATTTTGCGTATAGTGTGTTATGTGTCTTATTTTCAATTAGCAACGACATGTATTTTTTAACAACGACATGTATTTTTTAACAAGTACGGCATGTACGGTAGAAAGGCTGCAATTAACAAGTACGGCATGTACGGCAGAATTAACAAGTACGGCAGAAAGGCTGCAAATAACAAACTGAAACTCTAACTAACAACGACATGTATTTTTTAACTGAATCAAAAATGAAGATGAAGAAAACAGAGCACGTACCTAGATTCGAACAGAATATAAAAGTTGGGTCGTCGGAAACTTGCAACAAACCGGAAATAACAATGATCTACATATACTCGACGGAATGAAATGAAAACATGAAGGCTAGGCATAAATTTAAACCAACTCTGCTTGGATTCAGGTCGGATGCTTAATCCACTCCGGATCCAAGCGATCCGAACCAAACAACAACCTCAATCAACTCTATAACTTCCGATCTAACAGATCTAAACCGATCAACACCGAATTCAAACGATTCCACTCAACTCAGCTACAACACCAAATTCAAACATCCGATTCAACCAACAACAAACTCTGATCAACCCGATCCAGCCATTACTCTGCACAAATTCAGTGAACAATTGCGAAACGCATCCAACACAAGTAAACTAACTCAAACTCCAGATAATCACAGAAAGGAAATCAGAAATCAACATCAACAACATGACAGAAAATTAAACTTGCATTAAACACAGAAATATTCGGTAAAAAAAACAGAGGGCCGAGCTCCGAACAGCGAAGCTCGGTGAAATCCACAAAATACGAGAAAATAAAATGGAACTTGTTTCTTCGCCCTCGACAGGACGGTGTTACAACCCAACTGAAATGCGAGAAAGCGAAAAGTGAACCCAAAATGCAAACCCCCAGAATTTCCCTCTAAAGAACCCAAGTGTGTAAAAGACAAAAGTGAGCTACGAGCCACAGACTATTAATGAGGCCTCCCCCGAGAAGAGCCCTCCAGAATGCATGATTCCTTCCTTATATAGGTGCAGACATAATCTTCTAGAAGCCTTCGTAGAAATCTCCATTCTACCCTTCAGCTCCGAGATTTCCTCCGTCTTGCAATTTGCTCCACAATGCTCACTCATTCGCCAGTTTCCTCGGACCATGTGATTGTCCTCTCTCTTTCCTGAACCTGGCGAAATTCTTCTACACACCTGGCTTAAAACGTATGTTAGACCTCGTAATTATATGAATTTATCCCCTAGACATATGCATGAAATTAGCCTTATCAACTATTATTTTCTTGCAACTCTTGACGCACCGGAATAGACCGACCCTTATATTCAATGGGCTAAAACTTCATAGCATAAAAATATTCCTACCTCATATCCTAAGATGAGATGAGACTGATATAAACTACTCCTATGGAAATAGTTATTTTTTTTATACCATGCCCATGAAACACTTCAATTTTAAAATATAATATTGCATAATAAATTAGTACTATTATAAATAACATTGACGAATCATAGTTGCAGCAAGCATGCCATGATAGATATTAGACCATGAAGATAAAAGACAATGCAAAAAGTAAAAGCTAAAATTCTTGAAGAACTACATTATACTTCCTCCATCCCACAATAGGAGTCACATTTGTTGTGGACACGAGTTTTAAGAAATACTATAAAGAATAGTGGTTGAAAAGTTAGTGGAATATGAGGTCTACTTTTTGATATTATTTTTATAATATGATGTGAGTGAAATGGGTTAATTGAATGTAACACATACTTACCATTTATGGTAAAAGTGAAATTTGACTCTTATTGTGAGATGAAGCAAAATGACAAAATGTGACTTTTATTGTGGGATGGAGAGAGTATTAAACTTTTAATATACTTATTCTATTCCATTCATCACTCTTTTATAAGTTGTTCTAAATACATAAATACGAAAGATTTTAACTTCTGAGTTTACAAGGATCGTGATTTGATTTTTTTAATAATTATTCCCTTAAGAGTAAAGGTCAAATGTGGTCCTAAACATATGACGTTTTTACGATTTTGGTCTGAGACTTTACTTTTTGAATTATTTCATCCCACATATTTAAAATCGGGCCAGACTCAGTAAAAAATGGACGGTGCCGAGAAAAACAAACAGTCAACAGTTGTTTAGTCAATTTTGACCCATTTAAGTATTTTAAATATGAAATTATTTTTTTAAAAATAAAAAATTATTACTCTTAAAAAACTAAATATAAAGAACCCTTCTCTCTTTTCCTGCCGCTTTTTCTTCACCGCCGCCACCACCCCCGCCCTGCCCCTCCGGCGACGCCGTCGCATTCCTCATCACCTCCGCTGCCCTCCAAAACCCCCCACACCCTCCTCCCCACCGACTTCCCCCCTCAAGATTCCTACCTCGCTGTCGAATTCGACACCAACGACAATCACATCGCAATCGCCATCGCCATCGACAACTCCATCATCCTAATTTCCTCCTCCACCACGAGAATCAGCCTCAAAGACGACAAAGAAATTAATAGTAGTAATTAAATAGATTACAATAGCACACGAGGTAATTCCAATATAGCTTACATAGGTTCCATTTCCACACCAACTTCAATAACATCCCGAATCTGTTTCTGCAGAATTGGAAACATACTCCCTCCGTCTCGGGCTACTCGCCCATTTCCTTTTCGGCTCGGAGATTAAGGAATGAGTGTATAGGAAAGTCAAAAATGACGGCGGTAGGTGAAATTTTTTACTAAAAATGGAAAGAGTGCAAGTAACTTGGGACGCCCAAAAAGGAAATAAGTGCGAGTAGTGCGGGACGGAGGGAGTACAACTCAATGATGCAATTTTTATTAGCACTATAAATACTTGCTAGTATATATAGTAGGAATAGTATAGTTAAAGGTTAGTACCATATATCGATCACGGGGAAAACAAACACATATTGTCTATCTTCTACTAAAACTCAATTACTATTAGGAAAAACGAAAGTTTTGGAGATTTTTAAAAACAAAGAACTTTTGAAAGCAAAGAAACAACTAATTGCAAATAAACATGAAGATAAAAGTATAGAGATAAGGGAATTCCAGGGATGTGCTTTCACACTTATGGTCATACAAATTCCAACTACAACACCCTAGCACAGTTCTTGCTTTGATAGAATGAGAGTCACATAGGTTATGCGACGTCGACTGCACCGTGACAGCAGCTCGCGGACCGCAGCTCGCGAACAGCAGCAACGGTGCCGGCGTCGAGTGCGAACAGCTCCGTGACCGGCGGACAGCAGCTCGCGTTGATAAATCAGCGGCCAAGACGAGCAGCGACGGTGCTGTGATGGAGACGGTGAGGAGAAAGGCCGGGGCAGCGGCGTGAACCAGCAAAGTGACGATCTCGCCGCTGTGATTACCACGACAATGGTGCTGCAAATTAAGTGAAGAAGAGAGATTAGGAATTTCACTCCTATTTTGGCTTTTCACGTGAGGTGAGAAGTAATGAAGTTTTGGGCCTTTTCTTTATTTAAATGATTGGGCCATGTGAATTAATTTTAAGTGTTGGGCCATGTGTTTTGATTAAGGAAATGGATTACATTACATCAAAGGGTGACTCTATGCACGCTCCTCGATAACGGAATGGAACACAAGTTAAGGCTTTAAACGAATGAGGTGGGCTTTATTACTTAAACTCCTTTATTTGCAATGATATGTAAATGGTGAGATAAGGGTGGTTTAAATGTTATGTCATGCCGTACTTTATGTTTTGAATTGTCTATCTGATTGTCTACTAGGATAATATCCTACTAGACTTTGATGGTTAACGAATTCGGGTCTGACTAGGGAGTGAGTCCCTACTCAGACTAGTGCACTGATGGGGATCGTGAGCCGTCCTTTGTGGTCGGCCGGTCCAGTGATCGAGTTTGTGGCCACATTCTCGTTTCACATGATGGTTCAGATATGGTATAATGATGGAGGATGATGATGATGGGCTGCGCAGCCATGTTTTACGATGGAAATGATTTTAGTGTTTCTCGGCATTTTTTTTAAAGTAAAACCCGAGTTTCACTCAATGATAGCTTGACATAACTTTATGGATGAAATGTATTTTTGGGCATGAGTTCACTGAGTGCATCAAGTACTCAGCCCCTGCATATGTTTTCCCTATGTGCAGGTTGAGCGTGGACGGGAGACGGAGGATGTTGAGCATTTGGACAAAGACAGTATTCAATAAATGTTCCGGCTGCTATTGTGTCTTCATACATAGTAGTAGCTAACTCTCAAATGCTTCCGCTACGTCAAGTTTTAGAACTCTGATGTTTTCTTTATTCCGTTGGATTATTTTTATTCAAACTATGTTGCTTCGTGATCTAAGACTATGATTTGATAATGAAGTTTCGTCTTTTGATCTACATATCGTACCCCTTGATTGTTTTCCCCCTTCTTCCCCGCTTCTTAATTCCCCTATTAGTCGCGATCCACCGTGCTTTCTATATTTAGGAAGTGCGGTCGTGACAGTTATCCAATGCGTGTATTTTGTGTGTTACTTGTACCCAGTGCGTGTATTTTTTGTATAGTGTGTGCTATGTGTAGGTACATGGTGTGTGTTTTTTGTATAGTTTGTATCCAGTGCGTGTATTTTGCGTATAGTGTGTTATGTGTCTTATTTTCAATTAGCAACGACATGTATTTTTTAACAACGACATGTATTTTTTAACAAGTACGGCATGTACGGTAGAAAGGCTGCAATTAACAAGTACGGCATGTACGGCAGAATTAACAAGTACGGCAGAAAGGCTGCAAATAACAAACTGAAACTCTAACTAACAACGACATGTATTTTTTAACTGAATCAAAAATGAAGATGAAGAAAACAGAGCACGTACCTAGATTCGAACAGAATATAAAAGTTGGGTCGTCGGAAACTTGCAACAAACCGGAAATAACAATGATCTACATATACTCGACGGAATGAAATGAAAACATGAAGGCTAGGCATAAATTTAAACCAACTCTGCTTGGATTCAGGTCGGATGCTTAATCCACTCCGGATCCAAGCGATCCGAACCAAGCAACAACCTCAATCAACTCTATAACTTCTGATCTAACAGATCTAAACCGATCAACACCGAATTCAAACGATTCCACTCAACTCAGCTACAACACCAAATTCAAACATCCGATTCAACCAACAACAAACTCTGATCAACCCGATCCAGCCATTACTCTGCACAAATTCAGTGAACAATTGCGAAACGCATCCAACACAAGTAAACTAACTCAAACTCCAGATAATCACAGAAAGGAAATCAGAAATCAACATCAACAACATGACAGAAAATTAAACTTGCATTAAACACAGAAATATTCGGTAAAAAAAAACAGAGGGCCGAGCTCCGAACAGCGAAGCTCGGTGAAATCCACAAAATACGAGAAAATAAAATGGAACTTGTTTCTTCGCCCTCGACAGGACGGTGTTACAACCCAACTGAAATGCGAGAAAGCGAAAAGTGAACCCAAAATGCAAACCCCCAGAATTTCCCTCTAAAGAACCCAAGTGTGTAAAAGAAAAAAGTGAGCTACGAGCCACAGACTATTAATGAGGCCTCCCCCGAGAAGAGCCCTCCAGAATGCATGATTCCTTCCTTATATAGGTGCAGACATAATCTTCTAGAAGCCTTCGTAGAAATCTCCATTCTACCCTTCAGCTCCGAGATTTCCTCCGTCTTGCAATTTGCTCCACAATGCTCACTCATTCGCCAGTTTCCTCGGACCATGTGATTGTCCTCTCTCTTTCCTGAACCTGGCGAAATTCTTCTACACACCTGGCTTAAAACGTATGTTAGACCTCGTAATTATATGAATTTATCCCCTAGACATATGCATGAAATTAGCCTTATCAACTATTATTTTCTTGCAACTCTTGACGCACCGGAATAGACCGACCCTTATATTCAATGGGCTAAAACTTCATAGCATAAAAATATTCCTACCTCATATCCTAAGATGAGATGAGACTGATATAAACTACTCCTATGGAAATAGTTATTTTTTTTATACCATGCCCATGAAACACTTCAATTTTAAAATATAATATTGCATAATAAAATTAGTACTATTATAAATAACATTGACGAATCATAGTTGCAGCAAGCATGCCATGATAGATATTAGACCATGAAGATAAAAGACAATGCAAAAAGTAAAAGCTAAAATTCTTGAAGAACTACATTATACTTCCTCCATCCCACAATAGGAGTCACATTTGTTGTGGACACAAGTTTTAAGAAATACTATAAAGAATAGTTGTTGAAAAGTTAGTGGAATATGAGGTCTACTTTTTGATATTATTTTTATAATATGATGTGAGTGAAATGGGTTAATTGAATGTAACACATACTTACCATTTATGGTAAAAGTGAAATTTGACTCTTATTGTGAGATGAAGCAAAATGACAAAATGTGACTTTTATTGTGGGATGGAGAGAGTATTAAACTTTTAATATACTTATTCTATTCCATTCATCACTCTTTTATAAGTTGTTCTAAATACATAAATACGAAAGATTTTAACTTCTGAGTTTACAAGGATCGTGATTTGATTTTTTTAATAATTATTCCCTTAAGAGTAAAGGTCAAATGTGGTCCTAAACATATGACGTTTTTACGATTTTGGTCTTAGACTTTACTTTTTGAATTATTTCATCCCACATATTTAAAATCGGGCCAGACTCAGTAAAAAATGGACGGTGCCGAGAAAAACAAACAGTCAACAGTTGTTTAGTCAATTTTGACCCATTTAAGTATTTTAATTATGAAATTATTTTTTTAAAAATAAAAAATTATTACTCTTAAAAAACTAAATATAAAGAACCCTTCTCTCTTTTCCTGCCGCTTTTTCTTCACCGCCGCCACCACCCCCGCCCTGCCCCTCCGGCGACGCCGTCGCATTCCTCATCACCTCCGCTGCCCTCCAAAACCCCCCACACCCTCCTCCCCACCGACTTCCCCCCTCAAGATTCCTACCTCGCTGTCGAATTCGACACCAACGACAACCACATCGCAATCGCCATCGCCATCGACAACTCCATCATCCTAATTTCCTCCTCCACCGCGAGAATCAGCCTCAAAGACGACAAAGAAATTAATAGTAGTAATTAAATAGATTACAATAGCACACGAGGTAATTCCAATATAGCTTACATAGGTTCCATTTCCACACCAACTTCAATAACATCCCGAATCTGTTTCTGCAGAATTGGAAACATACTCCCTCCGTCCCGGGCTACTCGCCCATTTCCTTTTCGGCTCGGAGATTAAGGAATGAGTGTATAGGAAAGTAAAAAATGACGGCGGTAGGTGAAATTTTTTACTAAAAATGGAAAGAGTGCAAGTAACTTGGGACGCCCAAAAAGGAAATAAGTGCGAGTAGTGCGGGACGGAGGGAGTACAACTCAATGATGCAATTTTTATTAGCACTATAAATACTTGCTAGTATATATAGTAGGAATAGTATAGTTAAAGGTTAGTACCATATATCGATCACGGGGAAAACAAACACATATTGTCTATCTTCTACTAAAACTCAATTACTATTAGGAAAAACGAAAGTTTTGGAGATTTTTAAAAACAAAGAACTTTTGAAAGCAAAGAAACAACTAATTGCAAATAAACATGAAGATAAAAGTATAGAGATAAGGGAATTCCAGGGATGTGCTTTCACACTTATGGTCATACAAATTCCAACTACAACACCCTAGCACAGTTCTTGCTTTGATAGAATGAGAGTCACATAGGTTATGCGACGTCGACTGCACCGTGACAGCAGCTCGCGGACCGCAGCTCGCGAACAGCAGCAACGGTGCCGGCGTCGAGTGCGAACAGCTCCGTGACCGGCGGACAGCAGCTCGCGTTGATAAATCAGCGGCCAAGACGAGCAGCGACGGTGCTGTAATGGAGACGGTGAGGAGAAAGGCCGGGGCAGCGGCGTGAACCAGCAAAGTGACGATCTCGCCGCTGTGATTACCACGACAATGGTGCTGCAAATTAAGTGAAGAAGAGAGATTAGGAATTTCACTCCTATTTTGGCTTTTCACGTGAGGTGAGAAGTAATGAAGTTTTGGGCCTTTTCTTTATTTAAATGATTGGGCCATGTGAATTAATTTTAAGTGTTGGGCCATGTGTTTTGATTAAGGAAATGGATTACATTACATCAAAGGGTGACTCTATGCACGCTCCTCGATAACGGAATGGAACACAAGTTAAGGCTTTAAACGAATGAGGTGGGCTTTATTACTTAAACTCCTTTATTTGCAATGATATGTAAATGGTGAGATAAGGGTGGTTTAAATGTTATGTCATGCCGTACTTTATGTTTTGAATTGTCTATCTGATTGTCTACTAGGATAATATCCTACTAGACTTTGATGGTTAACGAATTCGGGTCTGACTAGGGAGTGAGTCCCTACTCAGACTAGTGCACTGATGGGGATCGTGAGCCGTCCTTTGTGGTCGGCCGGTCCAGTGATCGAGTTTGTGGCCACATTCTCGTTTCACATGATGGTTCAGATATGGTATAATGATGGAGGATGATGATGATGGGCTGCGCAGCCATGTTTTACGATGGAAATGATTTTAGTGTTTCTCGGCATTTTTTTTAAAGTAAAACCCGAGTTTCACTCAATGATGGCTTGACATAACTTTATTGATGAAATGTATTTTTGGGCATGAGTTCACTGAGTGCATCAAGTACTCAGCCCCTGCATATGTTTTCCCTATGTGCAGGTTGAGCGTGGACGGGAGACGGAGGATGTTGAGCATTTGGACAAAGACAGTATTCAATAAATGTTCCGGTTGCTATTGTGTCTTCATACATAGTAGTAGCTAACTCTCAAATGCTTCCGCTACGTCAAGTTTTAGAACTCTGATGTTTTCTTTATTCCGTTGGATTATTTTTATTCAAACTATGTTGCTTCGTGATCTAAGACTATGATTTGATAATGAAGTTTCGTCTTTTGATCTACATATCGTACCCCCTTGATTGTTTTCCCCCTTCTTCCCCGCTTCTTAATTCCCCCATTAGTCGCGATCCACCGTGCTTTCTATATTTAGGAAGTACGGTCGTGACAGTTATCCAGTGCGTGTATTTTGTGTGTTACTTGTACCCAGTGCGTGTATTTTTTGTATAGTGTGTGCTATGTGTAGGTACATGGTGTGTGTTTTTTGTATAGTTTGTGTCCAGTGCGTGTATTTTGCGTATAGTGTGTTATGTGTCTTATTTTCAATTAGCAACGACATGTATTTTTTAACAACGACATGTATTTTTTAACAAGTACGGCATGTACGGTAGAAAGGCTGCAATTAACAAGTACGGCATGTACGGCAGAATTAACAAGTACGGCAGAAAGGCTGCAAATAACAAACTGAAACTCTAACTAACAACGACATGTATTTTTTAACTGAATCAATAATGAAGATGAAGAAAACAGAGCACGTACCTAGATTCGAACAGAATATAAAAGTTGGGTCGTCGGAAACTTGCAACAAACCGGAAATAACAATGATCTACATATACTCGACGGAATGAAATGAAAACATGAAGGCTAGGCATAAATTTAAACCAACTCTGCTTGGATTCAGGTCGGATGCTTAATCCACTCCGGATCCAAGCGATCCGAACCAAGCAACAACCTCAATCAACTCTATAACTTCTGATCTAACAGATCTAAACCGATCAACACCGAATTCAAACGATTCCACTCAACTCAGCTACAACACCAAATTCAAACATCCGATTCAACCAACAACAAACTCTGATCAACCCGATCCAGCCATTACTCTGCACAAATTCAGTGAACAATTGCGAAACGCATCCAACACAAGTAAACTAACTCAAACTCCAGATAATCACAGAAAGGAAATCAGAAATCAACATCAACAACATGACAGAAAATTAAACTTGCATTAAACACAGAAATATTCGGTAAAAAAAACAGAGGGCCGAGCTCCGAACAGCGAAGCTCGGTGAAATCCACAAAATACGAGAAAATAAAATGGAACTTGTTTCTTCGCCCTCGACAGGACGGTGTTACAACCCAACTGAAATGCGAGAAAGCGAAAAGTGAACCCAAAATGCAAACCCCCAGAATTTCCCTCTAAAGAACCCAAGTGTGTAAAAGAAAAAAGTGAGCTACGAGCCACAGACTATTAATGAGGCCTCCCCCGAGAAGAGCCCTCCAGAATGCATGATTCCTTCCTTATATAGGTGCAGACATAATCTTCTAGAAGCCTTCGTAGAAATCTCCATTCTACCCTTCAGCTCCGAGATTTCCTCCGTCTTGCAATTTGCTCCACAATGCTCACTCATTCGCCAGTTTCCTCGGACCATGTGATTGTCCTCTCTCTTTCCTGAACCTGGCGAAATTCTTCTACACACCTGGCTTAAAACGTATGTTAGACCTCGTAATTATATGAATTTATCCCCTAGACATATGCATGAAATTAGCCTTATCAACTATTATTTTCTTGCAACTCTTGACGCACCAGAATAGACCGACCCTTATATTCAATGGGCTAAAACTTCATAGCATAAAAATATTCCTACCTCATATCCTAAGATGAGATGAGACTGATATAAACTACTCCTATGGAAATAGTTATTTTTTTTATACCATGCCCATGAAACACTTCAATTTTAAAATATAATATTGCATAATAAATTAGTACTATTATAAATAACATTGACGAATCATAGTTGCAGCAAGCATGCCATGATAGATATTAGACCATGAAGATAAAAGACAATGCAAAAAGTAAAAGCTAAAATTCTTGAAGAACTACATTATACTTCCTCCATCCCACAATAGGAGTCACATTTGTTGTGGACACGAGTTTTAAGAAATACTATAAAGAATAGTGGTTGAAAAGTTAGTGGAATATGAGGTCTACTTTTTTATATTATTTTTATAATATGATGTGAGTGAAATGGGTTAATTGAATGTAACACATACTTACCATTTATGGTAAAAGTGAAATTTGACTCTTATTGTGAAATGAAGCAAAATGACAAAATGTGACTTTTATTGTGGGATGGAGAGAGTATTAATCTTTTAATATACTTATTCTATTCCATTCATCACTCTTTTATAAGTTGTTCTAAATACATAAATACGAAAGATTTTAACTTCTGAGTTTACAAGGATCGTGATTTGATTTTTTTAATAATTATTCCCTTAAGAGTAAAGGTCAAATGTGGTCCTAAACATATGACGTTTTTACGATTTTGGTCTTAGACTTTACTTTTTGAATTATTTCATCCCACATATTTAAAATCGGGCCAGACTCAGTAAAAAATGGACGGTGCCGAGAAAAACAAACAGTCAACAGTTGTTTAGTCAATTTTGACCCATTTAAGTATTTTAATTATGAAATTATTTTTTTAAAAATAAAAAATTATTACTCTTAAAAAACTAAATATAAAGAACCCTTCCCTCTTTTCCTGCCGCTTTTTCTTCACCGCCGCCACCACCCCCGCCCTGCCCCTCCGGCGACGCCGTCGCATTCCTCATCACCTCCGCTGCCCTCCAAAACCCCCCCCACCCTCCTCCCCACCGACTTCCCCCCTCAAGATTCCTATCTCGCTGTCGAATTCGACACCAACGACAATCACATCGCAATCGCCATCGCCATCGACAACTCCATCATCCTAATTTCCTCCTCCACCGCGAGAATCAGCCTCAAAGACGGCAAAGAAATTCATAGTAGTAATTAAATAGATTACAATAACACACGAGGTAATTCCAATATAGCTTACATAGGTTCCATTTCCACACCAACTTCAATAACATCCCGAATCTGTTTCTGCAGAATTGGAAACATACAACTCAATGATGCAATTTTTATTAGCACTATAAATACTTGCTAGTATACATAGTAGGAATAGTATAGTTAAAGGTTAGTACCATATATCGATCACGGGGAAAACAAACACATATTGTCTATCTTCTACTAAAACTCAATTACTATTGGAAAAACGAAAGCTTTGGAGATTTTTAAAAACAAAGAACTTTTGAAAGCAAAGAAACAACTAATTGCAAATAAACACGAAGATAAAAGTATAGAGATAAGGGAATTCCAGGGATGTGCTTTCACACTTATGGTCATACAAATTCCAACTACAACACCCTAGCACAGTTCTTGCTTTGATAGAATGAGAGTCACATAGGTTATGCGACGTCGACTGCACCGTGACAGCAGCTCGCGAACAGCAGCAACGGTGCCGGCGTCGAGTGCGAACAGCTCCGTGACCGGCGGACAGCAGCTCGCGTTGATAAATCAGCGGCCAAGACGAGCAGCGACGGTGCTGTGATGGAGACGGTGAGGAGAAAGGCCGGGGCAGCGGCGTGAACCAGTAAAGTGACGATCTCGCCTCTGTGATTACCACGACAATGGTGCTGCAAATTAAGTGAAGAAGAGAGATTAGGAATTTCACTCCTATTTTGGCTTTTCACGTGAGGTGAGAAGTAATGAAGTTTTGGGCCTTTTCTTTATTTAAATGATTGGGCCATGTGAATTAATTTTAAGTGTTTGGCCATGTGAATTAATTTTAAGTGTTGGGCCATGTGTTTTGATTAAGGAAATGGATTACATTAAATCAAAGGGTGACTCTATGCACGCTCCTCGATAACGGAATGGAACACAAGTTAAGGCTTTAAACGAATGAGGTGGGCTTTATTACTTAAACTCCTTTATTTGCAATGATATGTAAATGGTGAGATAAGGGTGGTTTAAATGTTATGTCATGCCGTACTTTATGTTTTGAATTGTCTATCTGATTGTCTACTAGGATAATATCCTACTAGACTTTGATGGTTAACGAATTCGGGTCTGACTAGGGAGTGAGTCCCTACTCAGACTAGTGCACTGATGGGGATCGTGAGCCGTCCTTTGTGGTCGGCCGGTCCAGTGATCGAGTTTGTGGCCACATTCTCGTTTCACATGATGGTTCAGATATGGTATAATGATGGAGGATGATGATGATGGGCTGCGCAGCCATGTTTTACGATGGAAATGATTTTAGTGTTTCTCGACATTTTTTTTAAAGTAAAACCCGAGTTTCACTCAATGATGGCTTGACATAACTTTATTGATGAAATGTATTTTTGGGCATGAGTTCAGTGAGTGCATCAAGTACTCAGCCCCTGCATATGTTTTCCCTATGTGCAGGTTGAGCGTGGACGGGAGACGGAGGATGTTGAGCATTTGGACAAAGACAGTATTCAATAAATGTTCCGGTTGCTATTGTGTCTTCATACATAGTAGTAGCTAACTCTCAAATGCTTCCGCTACGTCAAGTTTTAGAACTCTGATGTTTTCTTTATTCCGTTGGATTATTTTTATTCAAACTATGTTGCTTCGTGATCTGAGACTATGATTTGATAATGAAGTTTCGTCTTTTGATCTACATATCGTACCCCCTTGATTGTTTTCCCCCTTCTTCCCCGCTTCTTAATTCCCCCATTACTCGCGATCCACCGTGCTTTCTATATTTAGGAAGTGCGGTCGTGACAGTTATCCAGTGCGTGTATTTTGTGTGTTACTTGTACCCAGTGCGTGTATTTTTTGTATAGTGTGTGCTATGTGTAGGTACATGGTGTGTGTTTTTTGTATAGTTTGTGTCCAGTGCGTGTATTTTGCGTATAGTGTGTTATGTGTCTTATTTTCAATTAGCAACGACATGTATTTTTTAACAACGACATGTATTTTTTAACAAGTACGGCATGTACGGCAGAAAGGCTGCAATTAACAAGTACGGCATGTACGGCAGAATTAGCAAGTACGGCAGAAAGGCTGCAAATAACAAACTGAAACTCTAACTAACAACGACATGTATTTTTTAACTGAATCAAAAATGAAGATGAAGAAAACAGAGCACGTACCTAGATTCGATCAGAATATAAAAGTTGGGTCGTCGGAAACTTGCAACAAACCGGAAATAACAATGATCTACATATACTCGACGGAATGAAATGAAAACATGAAGGCTAGGCATAAATTTAAACCAACTCTGCTTGGATTCAGGTCGGATGCTTAATCCACTCCGGATCCAAGCGATCCGAACCAAACAACAGATCTAAACCGATCAACACCGAATTCAAACGATTCCACTCAACTCAGCTACAACACCAAATTCAAACCTCCGATTCAACCAACAACAAACTCTGATCAACCCGATCCAGCCATTACTCTGCACAGATTCAGTGAACAATTGCGAAACGCATCCAACACAAGTAAACTAACTCAAACTCCAGATAATCACAGAAAGGAAATCAGAAATCAACATCAACAACATGACAGAAAATTAAACTTGCATTAAACACAGAAATATTCGGTAAAAAAACAGAGGGTCGAGCTCCGAACAGCGAAGCTCGGTGAAATCCACAAAATACGAGAAAATAAAATGGAACTTGTTTCTTCGCCCTCGACAGGACGGTGTTACAACCCAACTGAAATGCGAGAAAGCGAAAAGTGAACCCAAAATGCAAACCCCCAGAATTTCCCTCTAAAGAACCCAAGTGTGTAAAAGAAAAAAGTGAGCTACGAGCCACAGACTATTAATGAGGCCTCCACCGAGAAGAGCCCTCCAGAATGCATGATTCCTTCCTTATATAGGTGCGGACATAATCTTCTAGAAGCCTTCGTAGAAATCTCCATTCTACCCTTCAGCTCCGAGATTTCCTCCGTCTTGCAATTTGCTCCACAATGCTCACTCATTCGCCAGTTTCCTCAGACCATGTGATTGTCCTCTCTCTTTCCTGAACCTGGCGAAATTCTTCTACACACCTGGCTTAAAACGTATGTTAGACCCCGTAATTATATGAATTTATCCCCTAGACATATGCATGAAATTAGCCTTATCAACTATTATTTTCTTGCAACTCTTGACCGACCCTTATATTCATTGGGCTAAAACTTCATAGCATAAAAATATTCCTACCTCATATCCTACGATGAGATGAGACTGATATAAACTACTCCTATGGAAATAGTTATTTTTTTATACCATGCCCATGAAACACTTCAATTTTAAAATATAATATTGCATAATAAATTAGTACTATTATAAATAACATTGACGAATCATAGTTGCAGCAAGCATGCCATGATAGATATTAGACCATGAAGATAAAAGACAATGCAAAAAGTAAAAGCTAAAATTCTTGAAGAACTACATTATACTTCCTCCGTCCCACAATAGGAGTCACATTTGTTGTGGACACGAGTTTTAAGAAATACTATAAAGAATAGTGGTTGAAAAGTTAGTGGAATATGAGGTCTACTTTTTGATATTATTTTTATAATAGGATGTGAGTGAAATGGGTTAATTGAATGTAACACATACTTACCATTTATGGTAAAAGTGAAATGTGACTCTTATTGCGAGATGAAGCAAAATGACAAAATGTGACACTTATTATGGGATGGAGAGAGTATTAAACTTTTAATATACTTATTCTATTCCATTCATCACTCTTTTATAAGTTGTTCTAAATACATAAATACGAAAGATTTTAACTTCTGAGTTTACAAGGATCGTGATTTGATTTTTTTAATAATTATTCCCTTAAGAGTAAAGGTCAAATGTGGTCCTAAACATATGACGTTTTTACTATTTTGGTCTTAGACTTTACTTTTTGAATTATTTCATCCCATATATTTGAAATCGGGCCAGACTCAGTAAAAAATGGACGGTGCCGAGAAAAACAAACAGTCAATAGTTGTTTAGTCAATTTTGACCCATTTAAGTATTTTAATTATGAAATTATTTTTTTAAAAATAAAAAATTATTACTCTTAAAAAACTAAATATAAAGAACCCTTCTCTCTTTTCCTGCCGCTTTTTCTTCACCGCCGCCACCACCCCCGCCCTGCCCCTCCGGCGACGCCGTCGCATTCCTCATCACCTCCGCTGCCCTCCAAAACCCCCCACACCCTCCTCCCCGCCGACTTCCCCCCTCAAGATTCCTACCTCGCTGTCGAATTCGACACCAACGACAACCACATCGCAATCGCCATCGCCATCGACAACTCCATCATCCTAATTTCCTCCTCCACCGCGAGAATCAGCCTCAAAGACGGCAAAGAAATTAATAGTAGTAATTAAATAGATTACAATAGCACACGAGGTAATTCCAATATAGCTTACATAGGTTCCATTTCCACACCAACTTCAATAACATCCCGAATCTGTTTCTGCAGAATTGGAAACATACAACTCAATGATGCAATTTTTATTAGCACTATAAATACTTGCTAGTATACATAGTAGGAATAGTATAGTTAAAGGTTAGTACCATATATCGATCACGGGGAAAACAAACACATATTGTCTATCTTCTACTAAAACTCAATTACTATTTGGAAAAACGAAAGTTTTAGAGATTTTAAAAACAAAGAACTTTTGAAAGCAAAGAAACAACTAATTGCAAATAAACACGAAGATAAAAGTATAGAGATAAGGGAATTCCAGGGATGTGCTTTCACACTTATGGTCATACAAATTCCAACTACAACACCCTAGCACAGTTCTTGCTTTGATAGAATGAGTCACATAGGTTATGCTCATGCGATACAAACGTTGATTACAAACATTAGGGTTGTCAATCCTAAATACGTAAATCCTAAAAGCTCCTTAAAAGTCCCCACTCTCAATTAACAGTGTCGTTTTAAAGGAAGCTAATTGTAGTGTCTATTAAGTAGATCTAACTCGCCAACCTCCTCTCACGATTATGTAGCAAGTTATATTAAATCATCACTGAATGTGTCACTCAAGTGTGAAGCATTATCCATTAACTTAAGGAAGAAATAAAGTAAGAACAATCGGATGTTAAATAGAAAGAGGAATTGTATAAACCAATAAAAGTTACTAACACATCCCTAGAATCCTATGAGTTTAGTTACACATGATAGAATAAGCTAAAGCCTTGATTATCTTGAATCCTTCTTCAACTCCTTGCAGAATGAAACATTCTAACTTTTAAGCTCTGGAAATATTTGGCAAAGAGAAGATTTGTTTTTGATGAAGCTTTGGGGGCTATTTATAGGGGGAAAATCGTCCCTTATCAAATAAGGAAAAATGTTGCAAAATATGGTAAATCTTGGAGAGAAAGTAGGGCAAATTCTGATCGCCGCTATTTCCCAGCAGGCCGCTGCACCTTGGCCAGCGGTCACTGATGGTTGGTCCGAGGCTTCTGTCTCCTGGCTGGCGGGCCACTGCACCTGTTCCAGTGGTCGCTAGTCATCATCCCGTAACTCTCTGGACTCTCGGTAGCGGTCGCCACGCATTCTCTAGCGGTCGCTGGGCGTGTCTTGACTTCATGCACTACTTTCCCGGAGCGGGCCGCTACTGGCTTAGCGGTCGTTGGGCGCTTTCCAACTTCGCGTTTTGACTCCCCTTTTAGGCTCAAATATGCGCATTTCTCACAAAACATGTCAAAATATCAAAATAGATAAAATATGCAGATAATGGACATGTAATGCATCTTTGACATTGAAAACGGGCCAAAAGATGACCTTAAAACCGTGCAAAATCCGAGCGTATCACTCAACAAGAAGAAGAATAAAATACAGCACAAGAGATTTCAGAATAAGAGATTAAATCCGCTGACCTTCGAAATTTAGCATTAAATTTGCTAACCTTTCGGAATATGGGATCGCGGTATGCAAATTTTACAGAAGAAGAGATTTTCTAGTTTTTCTCTCTTTTTTTATATATTTTACAGAATATGGGATCACGGCATGCAAAGATGAAATATGGACTTATTTTATACTATGTTCTATAAAGAACATTATAAAAAAAGTGTATTGAGAGACAAAATTTTTCTAAACCACGATCAATTGCTGGAAGAATTGATATTGACTGTTATTTTTTAGAGTGATTAATTGTATAAAATCTCTAAGTTATGCTGATAAGTTGGACAAATTATAAACTAACTATGGTGTTTAAATTATTTAATGAAATGTGTTAACTTAAAACACTTCGTAAACTTTTTGTATGTAATATGTAAACTTAATACTTTTTGTACTAAATTGAAACAAATATAAAATATTTTGTATAAGAGTAAACTACAAAAATGGTCCATGGACTATGGGTTTATCTCGTCCATATTCCCTGGACTTTAAAAGTATCGCCAGACAACCCTGGACTAAGGGTTTATCTCTAAATTGGCCCTTTTGGCATTTTTTTATACGAAAATACCCTTGTGAGGGTTTGGGCAATTTGGTCTTTTTACACTTTTAACATTTTAAATCTGATATTATTTCCGTGATGTACTAATTCTGATATTATTTAAAAATTATTATTCTTCTTCCCGTTTGTCATCCTTCACTTTGTTTATTTATTTCAATATTAGATTTAATTTTATAAAGTTTAATTTTAAATTAAAATTTTTAAATATAAATAAATTTTTATTAATTATTAAAATTATTAAATAACAAAAATTAATAGTTTTAATCAATATTTGATAGTGTCTAATATTTAATCAATAAGGTATGCCGACGGCAACTTAGTTTTAATCAATATTTAATAGTTTTAATCATAAATAGATCATATAACATGATTATTTTGAAATAAATATGCATCTAATGTAAGACTATTATAATTTTCATTTATTTATTTGAAAACAATCAAAATTAACTACAAAATTTAAACAAAATACTCGTATATAAATTTTAAAGTACTATTAAATATTTAGTCAACTTCATAATATATAATTATAAGCAATTATAACAACCGAATGAAGGCTAAGTAGAATAGCTCTTATTTTTCCATCATGATGAATATTATTTTTATGTACTTCTTCGATTCAACTAAAATTAATAGTTTTAATCAATATTTATAGTGTCCATGAATTAATAATTTTAATTGATAAAAATTTATTGATATTTAAAAATCTAAATTTAAAATTTAGTTTTATAAAATTAAATCTAATATTGAAATAAAGAAACAAAGTGAATGATGACAAAAGGGAAGAAGAATGGTGATTTTGAAATAATATCAGATTTAATACATTACTGAAATAATATTAGATTTAAAATGTTAAAAGTGTAAAAAGACCAAAATGCCCAAACCCTCACAAGGTATTTTTGTATAAAAAAATGGCAAAAGGACCAATTTCGAGATAAACCCTTAGTCCAGAGTTGTCTGGCGATACTTTTAAAGTCCAGGGAATATGGGCGAGATAAACCCATAGTCCATGGACCATTTTTGTAGTTCACTCTTTGTATAAAATACTTATGAATTAACCAAACTATCCCTATAATATTTTTACCCCAATTCTGTTACCTCTTATTTTCTCCCCTAAAATTAAGTACTCCCTCCGTCCCATGTTACTCGCACTTTTCATTTTAGGCCGTAAATTTGGGATTGATTTTTAAGCACAAACGAAACTAGAATTACTCTGATACCTCAAGAAATTTATAGAACTGGACAAGCACCTAGTGTCCGCTTCAATAACGTCGAGTGTTTGGGCATATCCAAAGAGTCTGGAGATGGTATCAACGACTTTGAAGTGATTCTCGACGGAATAGTTGAATTCAGAAACCAAAACCTTCGGCGGAGCAGGCTGTTTGTATTTAGTTTTTTAAGAAATTAAATTTCTTAATTAAAATGCATAAATGTGTCAAAATCAGCTAAACAACCGTTGACTTTTTATTTTTCATGGTACTGTCCATTTTGGACTGAGTCTTGCCCGATTTCAAATATGTAGGAAAAAATAATTCAAAACGGAATGTC
Source organism: Salvia splendens (assembly GCF_004379255.2). Classification (NCBI taxonomy): domain Eukaryota; kingdom Viridiplantae; phylum Streptophyta; class Magnoliopsida; order Lamiales; family Lamiaceae; genus Salvia; species Salvia splendens. The sequence continues at coordinate 16,156,311 of NC_056042.1, forward strand.
TATGACCAAAATCGTAAAAACGTCATATGGTTAGGACCACATTTAACCTTTACTCTTCCCTTAAAAACAATGAGTCATACCTTTTTATAGTATTAGTTTTGTAATAAAATGAGAGTAGGATGAGTTAATGGAAAGTGAAGTTTATGGTTTAGGATGAGTAGGATGAAGTTAATTACCAAAAATAGTGCTCCCTTTGTCTGTGAATAGGAGTCCCGTTTTTTCATTTTAGTCCGTCCGCCAATAGGAGTCACGGTTCATTTTTACTATGTATGGCAATAGGTCTCACATTCCACTAACTCATTTCACTCACATTTCATTTAAAACTAATACTATATTCAAATGAGACCTATATTCCACTAATTTTTCTCTATCTACTTTTCTTAATATTTCTTAAAATCCATGCAGCCAAGAAATGAGTTTTCTAATAGCGGACGGAGGGAGTAAAGAGTAAACGTGACAAGTACCGTTACATGGACAAAAAAAGAAAACTTATGACAAGTAACGGCAGACGGAGGTAGTACATTTTTCCGTTTTGGAACGTTTACCTACAAACCCACATTTATTTATTTTTTTCCATTTTTGGTAAGGAGTCCTACACCTGACGGGGGTAGCATTCATCACCATTTTAGAATCACTTTTCGTGCTATATTGTCGAATATTTGCATATTGAATAATAAATATATTCCCTAATTAAATATAATTAACTATAAAAATTAAAAATAAGGATAAAATATTTTCGAGAAATTCATTTATTATAAAATTGATAATCATAATTAATATATTACAATTCAAAATTGTATACTAATAAGGTTAAATAAGAATGAAAATATTATTAAAGAAAAAGAGAAACGATTCGAGCTGCCGTTTCATGTCATTTTTGCGTTTTCTCCTCGTACAATATGCCAATCTTCAAGTTTTCAACGGTTGGAAATCTGAAAATCTAATTCAAATGAAATCTAATTCAAATGAAATCTAATTCATCTCCCAAACCTAGGGGCAGTGAGAGAGACGATTGCACATGAAATCTAATTCATCTCCCAAACCTAGAGGGGGCAGTGAGAGAGACGATTGCACTTGAAATCTAATTCATCTCCCAAACCTAGAGAAAGAGAGAGGGGGAGAGTGCGAGAGACACGACTGCACAATTGGGAGAAAACTATTACGCTCGAGGTCGAATCGAGCGACAATGTCAAGGCCAAAATCCAATAAAGGGAAGGAATTCCTCCGGATCAGCGTCTGATCTTTGATGGCAAGCACCTGGAAGATGGCCGGACGCTCGCCGATTACAATACCCAGAAAGAATCGACGTTGCATTTGGTTTTGAGGCTTCGTGGAGGAATTATCGAGCTTTCCTTGATGATCTGCTGCAAATGTTACGCCCTATAGAAAGAAGAAGTGTGGGCACAGTAACCAGTTGAGACCCAAAAAGAAGGTCAAGCATCCAGTGTTCTGCAAATTATCAACGGTACCACTCCATTTGCAACTGCTTTTATTGGTAGCTCTCTATCTGCTCGAAAATATCCACTTCTCTCTCTCCCCTGATATGGTAATTAAGCAGTTCGTTGGTTGCTAGTTGGAGTTGCGTAGTTGGGGGATTGAAGAAATTCGAGTTGAGATAATTGTTCCCTCGGTCGGAGGGCGATTTGCTGGCGGCGAGATGAGTGCGTCTAGATTTATTAAGTGCTTGACCGTGGGTAAAACATGCACTAGCAACAATTTTCCAACGGATTATGTACCTACTGTTTTCGATAATTTTAGTGCCAATGTTGTAGTGGATGGTAGCACTGTTAATCTGGGATTGTGGGATACTACGGGTCAAGAGGATTACAATAGATTGAGACCGTTGAGCTACTGTGGGGCTGATGTCGTTATGCTCGCCTTCTCTCTAATTAGCAAGGCCAGTTATGAGAATGTCTCCTAGAAGTGGATACCTGAATTAAGGCGTTATGCTCCCGGAGTTCCAATAATCGTTGTGAGGACAAAGCTCAATCTTCGAGAGGATAAGCAGTTCTCCGTGGACCACCCTAGAGCAGTGCCTATCACAACAGCACATGGAGGGGAGATGACTTGAAGAAATCTATTGGAGCTGCTGCTTACATTTAATGTAGTGCTAAGACACAACAAAATGTGAAGGCTGTCTTTGATGCAGCGATCTGCAGCCACCCAAGCAAAAGAAGAAAAAGAAGAGAAAGGGGCAAAAAGCATGCAGCATATTATAATTGGCAAAGAGGATTCACATCAATTATTTGACGATTTCTCTTGTTGTTTAGAAGTGTACTACTCTACTCGTACTCCCCCTTGAAGATGCAATGACCTTTATATTTTGGACTGACTGTATTAGGGAGATATGTTGAAGCATTAACTTAGTCGATTTCACATTCTTAGCAGAAGTTTTCACTATGTACGTTTGTGATTGAGACGTGTGGTAGTATGAAAAATTGCTCCAATTAGGCCTTAGATTGAAAAAAAAAACTTCGGTAGTTAGAGGGAAGACCGACCCGGATTCATTTTTGTGGAAATTTTGGGATGCTTGGAGAGGGAGGGAGTGTTGTATATGGTGTCTAGACCCCACCACACTATTCCATCCGTCCTCTTCTCAATTTACTTATGTCTCTCTGTCTATCCTTCGCATCTCACTCTCGCTCACTCAACCATCACTCAAGCTACCATCAAAGTACATAAAACCTGAGCCTACATATCCCGCAACCCGACCCGCCTACTACGATCCGGTAACTCCTCCTCTCTGTAATTTGTTCCAAATATTGAGAATGCTCGTGTAATGCTTGAGTGTTTAACTGTTGTGGAGTTGTATCTCGATTCAATTGACAATGGTTTTTAAAGAGATCCAATTACTCCGAAGTTGACTTTACCGATTATGTGTGTTGAATGTGAGTGTGCAGTGCTGCATTGAGTTTCTGATTATCGTCAATTTTTTGTCGAAGCTGCTATAAGATTAAGTTCTACATATACTTTGATATTCAAAGTTGCAGTTCTTGATCTTTTACGAATTAGGTCGAGCTGAATTAAAGTGATCCGTGTGGGGTTTAACTCACATTAGGTAGTGGTCTACTAGAATATGGTGAAATTCATGATTCATCTTTTTTTACAGGTTTCATTTGAACTAGTAGAATGGATATGAAGCAAACCACTTGCGGATCTTTGCTGCAGCAACTGCAGGTAATTTCTCATCGAAGGCTAATTTAGGATCTTGGCTGAGTGCTTCAGTTGCCCTCGAGTTGTTGCGTTCTGACACAGAAATGAATCTTTTTTCCTGCAGAAAATTTGGGATGAAGTTGGTGAAAATGACGAAGAACGAGAGAAAATTCGTCCCAATTGGATCAAGAGTACTTGGATGTGTACAAGAGGAAAGTTGACCTGACTGTGAAATCTAGAGCCCACCTTCTTCAGACATTGGCAGATGCTAGAGTTGAACTCACCAATCTATTATCAGCTTTTGGAGAAAAGAAAGGAAAAAAAAGAAAAAATGGAAAAAGGATGAAAAAAGGAAAAGATAAAGAAAAAAAAAGAAAAAAGGAAAAAAAGAAAAAAATATTGTTGTTGCAGTTGAAGGTATTAAAGCACCAGGCAACCTTGCAGGGTCTGAGAGCCCATTTTTCGGCCAGTTGTCGCTTCTTATTGCATCTACTACTGGTTAGTCCATAACTGTGTTATATTATTTTTTAAATTACACTGCCCTATAAAAATGATAATGCATGTGTTTTTGAGTAGTTATTTGAATTTTTCATTCTAGGGGATTATCGTTGATGTGTAAATTGTACAAATGTCATAGTATTTAGGTTTTGCGATTATTTCCTTTACTAATTAAAGTTGGAATAGAGATGACACCCGACAGCCCTTAGAGTTAATAAGATATAGTCTCAGTCTAGTCACTCCATAAGCTTGTAAATGCATCTGTGAGTTTTGATTATTGCTTAATATGAGGTTGATTTTTGCCGACGATGTGTAGGAGAAATTGAAGGAGAAGGAAGAAACTTCTTCAACGGAGGCCCTTACCGAAACACTTCAGGCAATGCACAAGTCCGGATGGTTGAGTCTAACTGACACTGTTGAAGGCATGATCTTCCTTTATTTCAGTTCTGGCACATGCTATCTAAATGAAGTGTTCTCGGACACTGGAATTAACGGTCTCAAGTTGCATAAGATATGAATGTATTTTCTAGTGGTTTCTATTACCTACTTGGAAATATGTTCCGAAATATTCACAAAATCACCTAATTCGGCTTACCTATGGTTTGAACAAATAGATTATATGCATGGTTAATCAAGGAATAAAAGAAGATGGTGTTTTTATTATGGTTCGTAATGAGAGAGTTCTTTCTACAGGTTTAATTATTAGTTTTCTTGCAGATATGAAGGTGGGAGTGAAAAATAAAGTTCCTCTTGTAAGATCGTTGACATTCAGATGTGTTACATTCTGTATTAAAACAGTGACAAAGCAACCATACTTAAGGTTCACAAGGAACATGTTCCCATATGTATGGAGGTTAGTTAGTACCATAATGTGTTCTCTCAACTATACATATTTATTTTTTGATTTTTTTAATCAATTACTTCTTCACACCTGATATTGATTATTTAATCAATAATATGTCTCATAATCATATTGTTTGAATTGAATAGCTCTGATGTAAATAACTTTATATCTTATTTATAGATTTTGCTTAGCTATATGTACATTGTTTCAAAAAGCATGAAATTCTTTTTGTGTTGAGCCACTATTCAAATTGTTTAATTTATCATTGTATCATTAGAAACTTTTTGTGTTCTCTAAATTTATCTGCATGGATTATCAGTCCCTAATGATGGAACTCCTGATGTGAGGAATGCAGCTTTCTCAGCTTTAGCGGCTATTTCCAAGGTAATTATTTCAAGATTGTCCATATACATCTCATTACTTTTAAATTTCCTATTTAGCTGTTTTGACATCTATGTTATTTAGATGGTTGGTATGAGACCCTTGGAGAAGTCTCCAGAAAAATCTAGATGCTGTTTAGGGTTTGGCTTCTGATTTAGTTATATACTACTGGGTAACTGAATTATAGTTATATTTGAGGTTTTTTATTGGAAAATATTTTAACCTTTGTCATTTTACTCTCAGGTGTGGTTCAATCTTCTCGAGGAGTTATGACCACGTGGTAAATTTTCAAACGTAACTATTTTTTTCTCATTATTGTGGAATGAGCTATTGCGAAGCACTACTATGATTTGACTATAATCTGAAATAAAGAAGAGATCATGAAATTTAGAATCACTTTCTATTATCTTCTGACATACCAATGGGATGAAATTCATTGGTATCTTAGGGCCTAACGTGTAACTTTGAAACCACATTCAATGTTCTTAAATGCTCATGATTTCTTTAGGCTGTGCAGTAGCCTTCGATATAGTTATTTATAAAATCTTTGATAATATGGAGAGCTTAGCCCTTTAATGAGATTGTGTCCGTGATTCCATATGCACTCTTCTCCTTATCCTCAAATTATTGCTGATGTAAGTTGTGCCAGATTGCAGTGTCTACGAGGTATGGTAGAATTCATGATTCATCTTTTTTTACAGGTTTCCTTTGAACTAGTAGAATGAATATGAAGAAACCACTTGGCGGATCTTTGCTGCAGCAACTTCATGTAATTCCTCATTGAAGTCTAATTTGGGATCTTTGCTGAGTGTTTCAGTTGCCCTTGAGTTGTTGAATTCTGTCACAGAAAAGAATCTTTGTTGCATTATTCAGAGACTGGCAGAAGCTAGAGTTGTTGAACTCACCAATCTCTTATCAGCTTTTGGAGAAAAGACTTATGCCGGAATTGTAAGTGATGGACCTCATGGTATTCGATAATGACATTTTCTTAAAGCTCTAGATGTTATAGCAATGCGCTAATCATTTCAAGCTAGTGGCATATGTGTAAAATTATTGTTGCTGAAGATAATCTCAATTAGTTAATTTACAATGTTTGGTTTGTGTACTTTTTTGCAGCCCGACAAGACGTCAGGAACGAATAAGGAACAGCTTCAAGCTATAGCTCCTGCACTGGATAAACTATGGAAACAAAAGGATGAGAAGACAAAAGAGTATTCTGATGTTCAATCTCAAATAAAGAAGATATCTGCAGGTAATTTCTCATTGAAGGCTAATTTAGGATCTTTGCTGAGTGTTTCAGTTGCCCTCGAGTTGTTGCATTCTGACACAGAAATGAATCTTTTTTCCTGCAGAATATTTGGGATGTAGTTGGTGAAAATGACGAAGAACGTGACAAAATTCTTCTCAATTGGATCAAGAGTACTTGGATGTGTACAAGAGGAAAGTTGACCTGACTGAAATCTAGAGCCCACCTTCTTCAGACATTGGCAGATGCTAGAGTTGAACTCACCAATCTATTATCAGCTTTTGGAGAAAAGGCATATGTCGGAATTGTAAGTGATGAACCTCATGGTGTTCGATAATGACATTTTCTTAAAGCTGTAAATGATATAGTAATGCGGCAATCAGTAAATTTTTTGTAGAATTATTTTTGCCGAAGAGTATCTCAGTTAGTAAAATTTACAATGTTTGGTTTATTTACTTTTTTGCAGCCTAGGAATAAACAAGGAACAGCTTGAACCTATAGCTCCTGCACTGGATAAACTATGGAAACAAAAGGATGAGAAGAGTTTTCTGATGTTCAATGTCAAATATAGAAGATAAACTACGGAGATTTCTGATGTGTCCAATCTATCCATGAAAAAGTTAGATGAGTTTAAACTCAGCTTCAAGATCTTCAAAAGGAAAAGGTGACTACTTTTTTTCATGTTGAGTTTGTTAAATGCTTTCGGACTATCTCTCTAAAGTGTAAACATTGAACTGTTCTTGGCTTGACTTTCTTGGTTTTCTAAAGTGACAGGCTGCACAAGGTTATTGCCTTGTCACCACAGTCCACAATCTTTGTGCTGTCCTTGGCATAGACTTCTTTACTACTATCACAGAAGTACATCCAAGCCTGAATGACGCCACTGGTGTTCAGTCAAAAAGCATCTGCAATGACACCCTACCTGGGCTGCCGAGACTGTTTTAGCACTAAAGGAAGACAAGAAGCAAAGATTGCAAAAGGTTGTTACTTTTGGATGATTTATGATTGTTACTTTTGGATGCAACTTGTATAAAATTAATTTTCTTATTATTTAACATATGCGACTCTCATTCTCTATTTAAAAAGCAACTTGTATAAAATGAATTTTCTTATGATCGAGATCATTATATCTTGCATTTTCTATTTTTCCGGTCTGAGCAGGACAAGGTGCTCGAACCAGAAGAGCTTCTCTTAAGGCTGTGGGTTCTGTACCGATTGAGGAGAGTGTATCTGATGGTATGTGTACAGTGTAGTCATTGTTTTGCATTTGAATAATGTTTCTGGCCAATGTTGTGAACTCCCCACATAGCCTAGGATTGAGGCAATTCAATACTGTCTCTTACTTTTGCAAAATCTGTCCACCCCCTGGCCTATCCCAATCCTCAATTAGGTTCTAGGTTTTGCTTGAACCTCAATTTTATGTGCAACACTGTTTCTGGCCCAACCTTCTTAAGCTTTTAAAATTGAAACTGGCTTTGTAAATGATACTGCTATTGTACCTTCATGTTTAGAGGCTTAGATCTATGGCTGACTTTTACAAGCCTAAGATAGCTTCCCTGTCAGCACCTCAGGAGATAGATGAGTATGATGACCTTGTCTGTCCAGTTGATACATTCAAGCCTTTGGAGAAGTCTGGATTTTGGGAAGGGGTGGTAAGTGTCCTATCTTTGTCATTACCTATAACAATATTCAAAAAATAATTTATTGTAGCCTTTTATTCATACATTTTGTGTTTTATTTTCAGAGAGCTTCAAAATGCTGTGAGAGGAAATGGCTGTTGCTGACTAACCGAACTTGTATCCACCAAAAAAGATTGCTCCAGCTGATTTTCAGAACTTTGTTGAAAATTAAAAGAAGGTATGCTATGGTTTCCTTGACCACAAGTCCACAACTTATCCAATTATTTTTTTATAATTTTATGCAGAACATATTGGTGGTGTTATTATTTTGACGAAGTAATTGGTGTTGCCTGCACAACATTTTGAATTTTGCAGGTTATCAGGTGTAAAAAACATTACTGTACGAAGAAAAAAAAAGGAAAAAAAAAGAAAAAAAAAGGGAAAATGGTGAAAATAGGAAAAAAAAGAAAAAACGGAAAAGATAAAGAAAAAAAAGAAAAAAGGAAAAAAAGGAAAAAAAAAAGAAAAAAAATATTGTTGTTGCAGTTGAAGGTATTAAAGCACCAGGCAACCTTGCAGGTCTGAGAGCCCATTTTTCAGCCAGTTGTCGCTTCTTATTGCCTCTCTACTGGTTAGTCCATAACTGTGTATATTATTTTTTAAATTACACTGCCCTATAAAAATGATAATGCATTTGTTTTTGAGTAGTTATTTGAATTTTTCATTCTAGGGGATTATCGTTGATGTGTAAATTGTACAAATGTCATAGTATTTATGTTTTGCGATATTACCTTTACTAATTAGAGTTGGAATAGAGATGACACCCGACAGCCCTTAGAGTTAATAATATAATCTCAGTCCAGTCACTCCCTAAGCTTGTAAATGCATCTGTGAGTTTTGATTATTGCTTAATATGATGTTGAATTTTGGTGACGATGTGTAGGAGAAATTGAAGGAGAAGGAAGAAACCTACTTCAACGGAGGCCCTTACCGAAACTCTCAGGCAATGCACAAGCCCGGATGGTGAGTCTAACTGACACTGTTGAAGGCATGATCTTCCTTTATTTCAGTTCTGGCACATGCTATCTAAATGAAGTGTTCTCGGACACTGGAATTACCGGTCTCAAGTTGCATAAGATATGAATGTATTTTCTAGTGGTGTTTCTATTACCTACTTGGAAATATGTTCCGAAATATTCACAAATCACCCTAATTCGGCTTACCTATGGTTTGAACCAATAGATTATATGCATGGTTAATCAAGGAATAAAAGAAGATGTGGTTTTTATTATGGTTCGTAATGAGATAGTTCTTTTCTACAGGTTTAATTATTAGTTTTCTTGCAGATATGAAGGTGGCAGTGAAAAATAAAGTTCCTCTTGTAAGATCGTTGACATTCAGATGTGTTACATTCTGTATTAAAACAGTGACAAAGCAACCATACTTAAGGTTCACAAGGAACATGTTCCCATATGTATGGAGGTTAGTTAGTACCATAATGTGTTCTCTCAACTATACATATTTATTTTTGATTTTTTTAATCAATTACTTCTTCACACCTGATATTGATTATTTAATCAATAATATGTCTCATAATCATATTGTTGAATTGAATAGCTCTGATGTAAATAACTTTATATCTTATTTATAGATTTTGCTTAGCTATATGTACATTGTTTCAAAAAGCATGAAATTCTTTTTGTGTTGAGCCACTATTCAAATTGTTTAATTTATCATTGTATCATTAGAAACTTTTTGTGTTCTCTAAATTTATCTGCATGGATTATCAGTCCCTAATGATGGAACTCCTGATGTGAGGAATGCAGCTTTCTCAGCTTTAGCGGCTATTTCCAAGGTAATTATTTCAAGATTGTCCATCTACATCTCATTACTTTTAAATTTCCTATTTAGCTGTTTTGACATCTATGTTATTTAGATGGTTGGTATGAGACCTTGGAGAAGTCTCCAGAAAATCTAGATGCTGTTTAGGGTTTGACTTCTGATTTAGTTATATACTACTGGGTAACTGAATTATAGTTATATTTGTTTTTTTATTGGAAAATATTTTACCTTTGTCATTTTACTCTCAGGTGTGGTTCAATCTTCTCGAGGAGTTTATGACCACGTGGTAAAATTCAAACGGTAACTATTTTTCTCATTATTGTTGAATGAAAGCTATTGCGAAGCACTACTATGATTTGACTTATAATCTGAAATAAGAAGAGATCATGAAATTTAGAATCACTTTCTATTATCTTCTGAAATACCAATGGGCTATGAAATTGATTGGTATCTTAGGGGCCTAACGTGTGTAACTTTGAAAACCACATTCAAATTGCGGCGTAAAGCCGTGCATGATTTCGTTGGCGTGAACTAATAAAAAAAACTAAGTCGGCAATTCCCAACTTCCGACGCAGCTCATCGAGTAACGCCCGGAGATATTCGCTTCGTCGGGGTCGGTACACTTCTTAAGGCCCTGTGCGTCTGCAACATCGTCCTTGCCATCGACGCTGTTGCTAACGACTCAAACGCGGGGCCGTCTGGGTCGGGAGCTCTACCGGGACGGAGCTTGGGTTGCAGCGGTCGACGATGAGGTCGCGGTCGCCTTCCCCTTGGCCTTCGCAGCCTTGACGTCGGGAGGACGCCGGAAGGACACCGGTGTGCCGGAACTCCCTTCATCCACGTACGTCCGGTTGAGGTCAAACCGAATGGTTGGCCGCTGCCGCTGCTCGTGTAATCACCAGCTTCAGTGGTCTTCATCCTCTTCGGCGCACCAGTGTGCAGAATTCCACCTTGGAACTTCTGCTTGTCCCTCAAGAGCGCCCAGATGGCCTCGTGCTTGAAGTCGTCGTACATCGACCGTACGACAACAGCGCGTTTAGCACGCACGTCGCTCAAGCTCTCGCCGCTCCCCTGTGACCGCGTGAAACTTCTCGAACTCCGCCACGTACAAGTTCACTTGCTTCTTGACTTGATCCCAGTGCTTGCGGAGTTGCTCACGCTTGCGCTTGTACGCGGTCGGCGGCTTCACCGAAATGCAGAGGTCCGCGATGCGTTCCCAGTACGCGATCTGTCGCTGGTTGTTCGCGAATATCGGATCTTCCGATATATCTACCCAACACGGGCCAAGGTGAGAGTTTCGTCGTCGTTGTAGTTCGTACAGCCGAGGGCGTACTGATCGCAATCACCGGGAGGCGCAACTTCTGCGCCCGCTGCCGGCTCCGCTTCTTTCTGGCTGGGCGGAAGCGGTCGCGGCGGGATCGGCCGCTGCGGTTGGGCGGTGCGGAGACGGCTCCATGTCAGACAACACATACGATTCCGTACTTAAATCGGGTTGTAATGGGTGTTGGTGTAGAACGAACGATAATCGCCGGGTTTTGTACCCGTCCAATGCGCCCCTGCGCTAAACGTAGGACTATTGGGGCTTGAATCCATTTCGTAGTAATTATGTAATTGTAAGTTTCGAAAATGAAATTGAGTGAAATGAAATGTTACAAATGAATGGTATTTATAAAAAAAACGAAATCGCGTGCCATCGTCCGCGGTTGATCGTCCGCGACCTCCACAATGGGGCGGACGATGGTGCGGACGATGGCCATCGTCCGCGCTATCCTCCGCGACCGAAGTATAGGGCGCGACTATCGTCCGCGCCCTATGGCGCGCACCCGCAATGGGTGCGGACGATGGATGGCGCGGACGATGCGCGCCATCGGGCGTGCCATCGTCCGCCCATTGCGGATGCCCTAATCTCATACAATATGATTCCATCTTTTAGAGATCCAACAATTTCGTAATTGAAAGATTGTAGGTAATTTGGTTTTAAAAGGCTTGCTTGTTTGCCAAGTAAACCCAAATATAAAGAGTTATGTTTTAAATGAATTTCCACAAGGGAACAATGATTATGATGCTCTATTGACAAATAATCTTGTTTCGGGTGCCATTACATTACAGACATCACACATTGTATATTGTGGGCAATTTCGATTCAGAACGTTTGCTTATTGACCAAGTAAACACATATATAAGTTATACTTCGAATATGCTTTCAAAATTTGACAATAACTTTGATGTTATATCGACCTAAACGATCCTATCTTGATGCTTACCAAAATGAAAGTTTGTATTTGGATTGAAATGGTTGCTTGGCCAATTAAACCTAAATTTAAATAGTTATGCTTTACATGAACTTCCACGATTCTCTATTGACCTAAATGATCTTGTCTTCGTTGCCATTACATTACAGACGTCTCACATTTTATGTGTGTAGGCAATTTCGATTCAACACTTTTTGCTTTTTTTTATTAAACACCCCGAGGGTGGGGTTAAGGCGGACCCACATCTGTGCATTACCAACGACAATTACAAACCAAACAAACAACCACAGAGCCGCCCAAAAGTGACGGCTCGCCTCGACCAATTAGAGTACAACTAGAGCCTCCCTATCAACTAGGGAGGTCATATATATACTCTAGCATCCCTACGCATCTCAAAAAACCTAAGAACGACACCTAATTGAGGCCCGCAATAGGGATACCTCCGCAGGGGAGAATCTCTCCTGGATCATCCTCGATGAAGCCCTCCATTTCCGGTTTGGGAACCCACATGATACACTCATTGGGCATTGCTCGGCTCATTGGCACTCGGGCTGTCTACCCCAAATGTAACCTAGGGCTGGCATTTTTTTATCCGACACGATAATCCGCACGAAGTTAACCCGACACGAACACGCACTTTTAGGATTTGGGTCCTTATAGGGTCGACCCAATAAGAACCCGAAAATTTTGGGTTGGTTGGGTTAGGTCGAATTTGGGTCGGGTTGGGTTATCCGTTCAGAAAAAAAATAATCATTTTGATTATTTTTTTAATTAAAATAATATATTAAATTTAATTTTAATTATTTTTTATTAATTAAAAAAATATTATATTTTAATTTTATTAGTAAAATATGATTAATACTATTATTAATTATTTTTATGATAAAAAATATTACTGCATATTTAAATTTTATTAAAAAATAATTATTTTAATTATTATAACTTTAGTATTTAGATTTAATTTTAATATACTTTAATTTTATTATTTGGATTTAAAATTATTTAAATTATTTATTTAATTTTGTAATATTTTTATCGTGTGATATCAAATTTTAATTATATAATATCATATGTCGATCGTTATCGTATAGCGTTAAACTATATTGTGTAGTGACTTTCTATCATTAAAAGATGACTGATATTTGTTTGGATGACACGAAATCCGCACGAATCCGACACTCTATTGGGTTGTACTCGATAAGAACACGATGATTTTGGGTTGGGTTGGGTTGGGACTCGATAAGGTTGAGTCGATATTGGATTGACCCGATAGCGACCCAATCCGTACGATTTGCCAGCCCTAGTAGCTACATTTTCCTTTAGATGCCACTTATCATTGTTTAGGGCTTTGATGTACCCATCACCCTCGTGTACCTTGCCTTTCCTCTTCCACGATACCAATTGGAAACCATCATCATCCACCCTTGGTTGCTCCTACTCTCCATTCTTGTCTTTAACGGATCCGTATTCGTTGTAACCTCCTTTGTCTCGCTAGGTTGTCACACTCTTTAGCCTTGTTTGAATGCCTTCCGGTTGATGGAGTGCCGACCCACGTATCCGCCTTTGGGCGCCATTCTCGGCGGGTGGTCTTGGAGGCTTGGCTCGAGTAATGCGCCTTTGTTGGTGCTCGGAGATCCTTGCCTCTCCCGCGTTCCTTTCTTCCCAATGCATGACAATCTTCTTTCACGTGCCCAACATGTTTACAATTGGCACAAAACAAAGGAATACGATCCCATGCCACTTTGTACCTTGAATCTTTACCTCGAATATTGAGAATGATCTCTTCCGGCGGGGGATAGAGGTGTCGATCTCTACACATATCCTAGCAAAGGAAAGCCGGCTTTGATAAATTGTGGCATGGTCGGCTTGAAGTGGCTTGCTTAGGAGTTTACCAATTGCCATTAGAGTCGATTCCTCAAAGAGATGCGCCGGGATTCCCATGATGTTGCACCAAACGGAAACAATCGGCGACTCAAAGAATGTATCGAAGTCCGACGCCCATTTGAGCACCCTCATCGGGGTGGATATCGACATACCAAATCGGGTGTCCATTAGGACCATTTAATACCTTAGCATAGTCGGCCATCTCTTGGAATTGGATTAAGATGTGCTTAGCATTTAAGTATTTCCAAGTGAATGCACCAACTAGCCCCAAACCTCCTAGGCGTTTTTGTATTTGGAAAGTAGATGGGAGCGAATGGGAAAACTTTCCAACAACGATCAGCCCTAGCTTCTCCGAGAGGTATTCCGTTTCTAAATCGGAGAAGGAAAGGGATGGTGTACCTTCAAAACTTCTGGCTATCCCCAAGGCTTTGATCTTGGTGGCATCCAACGGGATTGGCTCGGCCTTTTGGGGCTTATGAGCGGCTGGTGCTCCTTCTACGGATCCCATCCCCCCGCGGGAGATGGGTACTTTCGCCGCCTTCTAAGCTCCCGCCAGCGGCACCGGCTTTTCCGGCGAGGGTTCCGGCGGCTGTGCACCGGGGACCCGGTTACCCTTGCATCCATCCAAGCCGAGGTGGGGGGAAGGAGGGTGTGTAGCAAATGTTGTTGCATTTGAATTCAAATTGGCATTTTTCAAAAATGGGCCAACATTTCCTTGCCCATGCAAAGTAGACTTTGGCCTATCCTCCTTTTGTGAGTCACATGCGTCCACCTCCTCACATGCCACCCCCCATCAACTAGCTTAGGATTCACATGTGACATTGTACTATCAACGTTCAAATGGTTGACCAGCACCATCTCCTTGCGTGGCTCACCATGATTCCAGCCAGCCGGCGCCGGCGACATTCCGGCCACCCCCTCCCATTCGTTCCATCCAATTCACACGCCGGCGCACTCATTCCCTTAGCCATTTGCGCTAGAGAACTCAACATTTCCCCAACAAGAACTTGTTCATTTTCCGGCGTCCCCTTCCCCTCTCCATGGAGTTCGGCACGTTTGAGGGCTCGTTGTACTTTCTCCGGGTGTGGAGCCCACCCTCTTTGTTTTGGTCGTGCAATCGGCGAGAAGTTCTATTCCGGCGAGGAGAGGGCTGCCTCGTTTGTACCAAGGCCGAACCCTCCCCCCCCGGCATCATTCCACCAGATTTCACCATGTAGACGGGTTCAAACACATGTCACCTCCAGCCGAACAAGAATTGCCTAGGCCGAGAGACCGCACGCGCCCCCTCGGCGGACTCGTCGGCGGGGAAGCGGCCTCGGTAACCGCCGTTCACGTGATTTTAGAGAGAGAAGTTAGAGAGAAGGGAGAGCGTTTTTTAGGAGGACTGATTCAACACTTTTGCTTATTGGTCAAGAAAATGCATATATAAGAGTTTTACTTCGAATAAGCTTTTAAAATATGACAATTACTGTGATGTTGTAGAGAGCAAAATGATCATATCTTGATGCTATCATCTAACAAAGATCGTAAATGAAAGATTGTGGGTAATTTGGTTTTAAAAAGCTTGCTTGTTCGTCAAGTAAACCCAAATATAAAGAGTTATGTTTTAAATGAATTTCCACAAGGAAACAATGATTATGATGCTCTATTGACAAAAATAATCTTGTCTTCGGTGCCATTTATTTATTTATTTATTTATTAAACTCCATTACGGTGGAGGGTTCGCGGGTCCCTCATCCCTATATTTCAAAATAGGCTAATTACAAAGCGTGGCCACACCCGAAAGTTGTGTGCCTTGACAATAACCAAGAGTAGTATGCGGTCCGAACCCACAAGGGTCGGACCTCATCATACTCCCATCAGTAGTACAACTACATAAAACCAAGACACTCTGGCTACCATCTACTCATGTCCGAAACCTAGGAACCATCCCCTCCGAGGCGCCGCAGTGTTAGGACTCCCATTTGCTCCTATTGGATGATGTCCATAAGCTTTTCCGGGGCTGAGGCCTGGTGCACTCGTATGCCGCTATCCTGCTCAAGTCCCATAGCAGATCCGCCGCTTTATTTCCTTCTCGATGGATGAACGTCGCTCAAAATTTGAGGTGGCGCTTGTGCGCGCGCAATTGCGCCACAGCGTGCCGAGTGAGCGCCGGACCCCGACCTGCGCCATTGACCAGTTTGATTGCTTGCTCGACATCTGATTCGATCCAGATTGGTAGAGCGAATTCCTTGGCTATGCCCAGCCCATGGATCATGGCCATTAACTCGGCCTCCAGAGCCGAATGTGCTTCAAGGGGTGTACTAAAGGCTACAATCATCCTGCCCAAAAAGTCCCGTATGATTCCTCCCCCTCCTGCTTTATTGGTCGCTGCATTGAAGGAGCCATCCGTGTTTAGTTTTATCCAAGGTTGGTCTGGGGGGTTCCATTTGATCGCCATGATTAGCAGTCGCGGCCAAGCTTCCGCATGTTGAGGGATGTTGAGTCCAAGTTTAACTCCTTTCCAATGCTTCGGCTTCAAGCTCCCGTTGGTCATAGAGTTTTGGACGAACTTGAGGACCTGCCATACCACATTGTGAGGTTTAAACTGTGTGTTCTGATGACGGCTCCTGTTTCTCTCCGACCAGAGAAACCACAAGATGAGGTAGGGCATGGCTCGGCTCAGCAGATGCTTCTTGTTCGGTTGTTGGCACCTTTGCGCCCATACTTCAATTCTCATTGGGATTGTATCATTAATGTGGAGGCGGGGGGATGCACCTTCAAACCAAGTGTCAAACTCGCACCAAACTCGGCGGGCTCCATAACCCTGTATGAAGAGATGTTGGAGGGACTCAATGCTCGGTCGGTGGGGGCAGCATTGGCACTTGGAGGTTAGCTCAATTTCCCGCCATTGGAGTTTTGTGTCAACCGGCACCCGATTGGAGAGTAGTCTCCAGATGAAGATGGATATGGAGGTCGTGAGTCCCGCCTTCCAAACGTCACCCAGTCCGTGAACAATCGGTCTCCGCCCTCGGATTGTATCCCAAGTTGAAGCCATCGTGAAATCCCCCTGTTTCGACAAGGTCCATCTAGGGATATCCTATTCGTCTTGGAGGATCGGGGTATTGAGGATGCGTCCAATAATGTGCTGTGGGAGGCCAGCCTGGTCATGGAGGAGTTGGAGCTTGGGTTCATCCCAGATACCATTACGAATAAAGTCCGAAACTCGGGTGGTCGGTCTTCCCCTTTCATCGAGGCATCGGTCCAGAAGAGTGGTATTACCTAGCCAGATGTCATCCCAAAAATAGATGTTTCCTTTTCCCACAAGCCACCGAATGTGTGGTTGCGCGAGGGTCCAGGCTCTAGAAAGCCTTCTCCACGTGGGGCTACTCCTACTCGGCATTCTCGAGGTAAAAGGCGAGGAGTTGGAGCAATATTTGGCCATCATGTATTGTGCCCAAAGGGAGTTTTGCTCCCGGAAACGCCACCAAAGTTTAATGTTAAAGGCACGAAGGACCTCCTTAGTTTTGCGTATCTCGAGGCCCCCTTCATCAGTAGGGAGGCACATCTGATCCCAACCAACCCAATGGGTCCGTTTCCTCTCACTCGTGGAGCCCCAAAAAAATCGGGCCATTTATTGGTCAAGCTGTTTTAGAGAGCCGGCAGTGGGCTCAATGGCTTGGATGATATGTAAGGGGATCGCTTCTAGCGTACTCTTTATAAGCGTGAGCCTCCCTCCAAAAGATAGGTGTCGATGTGCCCAACCTGAGATCCTTCTTGCGATCTTTTCCCGGAGAAAAAGGAACATGTCCGTGTGCTTGACGCCACGATAAATGGGGATACCTAAGTAGAGGAAAGGGAAGACCCCCCTAGTGAAGCCCCCTTCCGCTTAGATCAAGTTTGCCCATTGCTCATGTGTTTCGGCAATATAGAAATTGCTCTTGGCGAGGCTGATTTGCTGACCTGAGACTCTTTCATATCTTTCAAGGCAAGCTCTGAGCCGCCGCAATGGGGTCGACGCCGCTTGTGTGAAAATAATTACGTCGTCCGCATAGGCTAAGTGGCTGACCTCGATGCATCTCCGGGAGGCTTTGAAGGTCATCTCCTTTTGGCCAAGAATGAGCTTATCCAGGGCTCGTGATAAGTAGTCCGCGGCTATCACAAACAAAGCAGGGGAAATCGGGTCGCCTTGTCGTAGTCCCCGTGTAGATCTAAAGAAACCCGAGGGGGCTCCATTGATAAGGATCAAGACCCAGCATGACCCTATGCACCTCTCAATAAGCGAGATCCATGCGTCCGGGAATCCCATGCGTCAAAGCACCATAAAAAGGAAAGACCATTGGACCCTGTCGTAGGCTTTAGCCATATCAATCTTCACCGCTACATTAGGCGCAGGGGAGCATCGTGCAAGTTCATGGAACATCTCCTGGGGCAACATGGCATTATCGTTGAGCAGCCGCCCTTTAATAAAGCCGCTTTGGTTTAGGGAGATGACCTGTGGGAGGAAAGGGGAGAGCCGAGACGTGAGTACCTTAGTGATAATCTTGTTCAAGATGTTATACAGGCTGATGGGTCGATAATCCGTCCATGACTCTGGCGACGCCTTTTTTGGGATGAGGATTACGCTTGTTGCCGTAATGCTTCGGGGCAGGAAGCCCCCCCTGAAGAACTGTCCGATTGCTTCCACCACATCCGGTCCCACAATGTTCCAACAAGCTTGGTAGAAACTAGCCGAGAAACCATCAGGTCCGGGAGCGCTATCCCCGGAGATACTAAACCCGACACTCTTGACTTCATCCGCATCCGGCACCCTTGCAATGTCCGCAACTTGCTCGACTGATTGAACTTGCTGAATTAGGTCAAGGTCCGATTCTTCTAGGGCCGGTTTGCAAGGTGCAAGAAGTTGTCGGTAGAAATCCACCGCTGACTTTTTTATATCGTCCTCGTCGGTTAGCTCATGTCCGTTGTCCCGAATCGAGTGAATGCGAAGTCGGACCCTTTTTTGTTTCACCCAGCTTTGGTAGAACCGGGTGTTCTTGTCCCCCTCGGCTAGCCATCGCAAGGCCGCCTTTTGCCGCCAAAAGTCCTCTTCCATTCTCAACAGAAGGATGTACTCGGCAATGTGCTTGTTGATCGCTGTCCTATTCGCGGGTGTTGGCCCTACCTCAAAATTGGTTTGAGCCAAAGAGATATCTTCCTCCTTATTCTTTAAGTTGCATGGATATTCCCGAAAACCTCTTTGTTCCACTTCTTTAGAGCTCGCTTAACTCTATCATGTTTGATTTGGATGTTCTCTAGAATTCGTCCACTCCCTCTCCCCCCCTCCCTTTGAGGGAGGTGTAATGTAATTGTTGCATCCAACACATGGTGAAGTCCGGCGGTGAGTTGACGGAGGGGGATACCGATGCCTTGGAACACACGATGCAGCCCCTCTCCTCGCCGGAGTGGAAGTTTCATTCGATTGCACGGTCTAAAACCAAAAGGGTTGGCACGCCTCACCCGGAGAAAGCTCGACAAGCCCTCAATCGAGCCGGCCTTGAATCTGGTTCGGAGGCTAGTCGGGCTAAGAAGAAGATGGTCTTTGAAATGGTGGATAGTCTCGTTGCGGAATGCCATGGTGAAAGGAAAGGGACGTCAGAAAACAAGCTCGCCCCTTTTGGGGATATGTTGAGTTCTCTAGCCCAAATGGCCAAGGAAGGGAGCGTCCCGACGAGTGGAATGGAAGGGCTCGATGGTGAGGAGATGGCCGCAATGTCGCCGGCGCCGGCAGGCCGGAATCTTGGAGGATCAAGCATGGAGAAAGAGATGGTCAACCGGCTGACCATTGCAAGTACCATGCCCCCACGTGAAGGATGGGGTGGCATGTGAGTTGGTGGGTGCATGTGACTCACAAAAGGAGGAAAAGACAAAGGCCACTTTTCATGGGCAAGATAATGTTGGTGTATTTGTGGAAAATGCCATTTTGAATTCAAAATCACCACCATGTACTATGCATCCTCATCTTGGCAAAGATGGAGGCAAGGATGACCACGGCTCCGACGCACCATCGCCGGAATCCTCTCCGGAAAACCTGGTCCGGCCGGCGGTTGATTGGAAGAAGGCAAAACAATTATTCTCCATGGAGGGATGGGGAATGTGGAGGGAGCTTCAACCTTGTACAATAGCCAAAAGGCCAAGCCAATCACACTTGGTGCCGACAAGGCCAAGCCCATGGGAACGGCCGGCTGTCACGAAGGTACCCCATCTCTTTCATTTACCGATTTAGAAACGAAATATCTATCGGAGAAACTAGGATTAGCCTTAATCGGGAAGTTCTCCCACTCGCTCCCATCTACGTTTCAAATTCAAAAAAGCTTTGGGGTATGGGCTAGTTGGTGCTTTCACATGGAAACACTTGAACGCTAAGCACATTTTAATACAATTCCAAGAAGTGGCTGATTATACTAAGGTGCTAAATGGCCCCAATGGGAATCCGAATTGGCTTATTGATATACATCCGATGAGGGTGTTCAAGTGGGCGCCGCCGGACTTTGATACTTTTTTCGAGTCACCGATTGTTGCCGTATGGTGTAACATCATGGGAATCCCGGCGCATCTCTATGAGGAATCGGCCCTCATGGCAATCGGCAAGCTCCTAGGCAACCCATTACAAGCCGATCATACCACAATTAACCAATCCCGACTCTCCTTTGCTAGGATATGCGTTGAGATTGACATCTCTACGCCCCCTACGGAAGAGATTATTCTCAATATCTTAGGTAAAGAATCAAGGCACAAAGTGGCATGGGATCGTATACCTTTGTTTTGTGCCAATTGTAAGCATGTTGGGCACACCATTGATAAGTGTCATGCTTTGGGAAGGAAGGAACGTGATGGTAGTAAGAACCACCGAACGCCAACAAAAACGCACTACTCGAGCAATGTCTCCAAGATCATTCGCCGAGAATGGCGTCCAAAGGTGGATACTTGGGCCGGCACTTCAACGAGTTATGAGCACAAAAACAAGTAAAGAATGTGCCAACCAAGAGAAGCGCAAGGAAGGTACAATGGATGTTGTTTCGTCGGCCCCAAGAGCAGCAAATCGAAACCAACCAAGTGTGGACAAGGATGGGTTCCAAGTGGTGTCGAGGAAGAGGAAAGGCAAGGTGCACGAGGGAGATTTGATTATGATGGAGACACACCCAAGCTGATCTACAAGGATAAGAAGATGGATCCATTGATCATTCCAAGTGGGCCAATTACAAGAGCTAGAGCTAAGAAGATAAGGGAGTCCATGTTGTTTTTAGTTGTTGAAATAAAAGCCCAATTACAAGACCATTCTACATTGGGCAAAGTGGTGAATATTATTCAAGTTTGTGGGCAGCCCAAGGCTTGAAGTTTGGAGTCACTACATATCACATTTTGGAGGCCCAAATTGATGATACATGATGCATTTTCGTCCAAGTTGGAGCAGCCAAAATGAAGGGTCTATTTTAGTTACATTTTATGTTAAATAAGTGACTTTAGATATCCTAGAGTTACACCAAAGGTTTAGGAGTTACTTTTCTTTTATTATGAGTTTTTTTAGTGTCTTAAGTTGTACTAATGATGTGAGACTTTCAAGAGTCCATTCTAGCCTATAAATAGGCTTGTAAGCATGTCATTTGAGACACCATTGATCAAATACGAAATAGACTTTGTCTTGTGAGTTGAATTCTCTTTGTAGAGGTTTTCACTTGTTTGGAACTTATCAAGATACTTTGAGCAAGTTCTTGTGGCGTTCAACCATACCGAGGTTCTTGGCTGATCATATAGCCATCGGGTCGAGGTTTTCTAAGCTCTGGAAGTGGATCAAACCAGATTATCAATCAAGGGAGTCCGCTGCCAAACCTTATACGTGGGGTTCTTGGATCAATATATCCAACGGGTCCTTCGTCGTATCCCAATCCATATCATTTGGTATCACGAGCCAACTGGTATTGATCTATCTTTAGCTTTGTCTTACATTGTTTATCTTTCATATCCTTGAAAAAAAACTGAAAAAAATGAAAAAAAAGAAAAAAAACGAAATACATATTTCACCTCATATTTTCTTGACCATTTCCTTTCATCCTTCATTCAAGGGCTGAAGTTTGGTTGGTCGTTATTAGTTCTTGTTTGTTCTTGATTTGTTTTTTACTTGTGTTATCTTTGCAAAAGAGAGTGGTAAAAGGCTTGAGTGGTGAGATTATTTGAGTGGAGGTAAAAGCCAACGAGTGATATACACGAGTGTTTTGTGAGGTTTATTTTTGTGTGATACGAGGGAACTGTGAGGATGGATTCTACTGATGAAAATCAAATTGATCCTACGTTGCAAGCCATCCAACAACATTTTAGAAGGCTTTGACGTGTTCTGGAAAGTGTTTCAGAGCGCTTGGAGAGGCTAGAACTTCAAGCAAATGCAAACAATAACGAGGAAGAAGAGAGTGGAGGAGAGGATAATGCTTCACATAGGCATCGAAATGAGAGGCATGGAAACGGTAGAAGAGGGCGTACAAATGAAGTTGATGGTGATTTGAGAAGCATCAAACTGAAGATCCCAACATTCCAAGGAAGGAGTGACCCCGAAGCTTATTTGGAGTGGGAGCGAAAGGTGGATCTCATCTTTGAATGTCACAACTATTCCGAGGAGAAAAAGGTTAGACTTGCTGCTATTGAATTCACTGACTATGCTATAGTTTGGTGGGATCAATTGACAACCAGTACAAGGCGATATGGAGGAAGACTAGTTTCGACTTGGGAAGAAATGAAAGGCATAATGCGGAAGATTGCTATGATTAGGGCAAATGTTGAAGAAGATAGAGAAGCAACCATGGCTCGATTCTTATGTGGGCTGAATAGGGAGATTGCAAACATTGTGGAGCTTCAACACTATGTGGAGTTGGTGGACATGGTTCATATGGCCATGAAGGTGGAGGGACAATTGAAGAAGAAGGGAACAATCCAAAAGAATTTTTCAACAAGTTCTCATTCTTCAAGGACAAAAGAGTGGACTTCATCCAAATCCAATTTTGGGGCAGCTTCTAAACCCCAAAATGAAGCGTCGACATCCAAGTCCAAAGAATTTGAGAAGGGTAAAGGTATTTCTACTTCTACTTCTACTCAAATAGAGATATCAAATGTTTTCGTTGTCAAGGTGTTGGACACATTGCATCTCAATGTCCAAACAAAATGGTGATGATTTTGAAGCCAAATGGAGAGATTGAATCTGAAAGTGAACGTAAAGATGATGATGAGGAGGAGGAGATTGGACCAGAACATGGAGAACTTTTGGTGGTTCGAAGGGCTCTAAACATGCAAAACAGAAACGATGATCAACAAAGGGAGAACATCTTCCACACAAGGTGTTTGGTCCAAGGTAAACTTTGCATAGTGATTATTGATGGTGGTAGTTGTGCAAATGTTGCAAGTTCTGAAATGGTGGAAAAGTTGAGCTTAACAACGGAAAAACATCCTAATCCATACAAGCTACAATGGCTTAATGAATGTGGAGAAATTCGAGTGACTAAGCGAGTTCTAATTTCGTTTTCAATTGGCAATTATAAAGATGATGTTCTTTGTGATGTTGTGCCAATGCATGCAAGTCACATTCTCTTGGGGAGGCCATGGCAGTTTGATCGTAGGGTGATTTATGATGGATTTCACAACCACTACACCTTCAAGCACAACAACAAGTCTATTATGCTTGTCTCATTGACACCTCAAGAAGTTCAAGAGGACCAACAGAAATTGTCACAAGCAAGGAGAGCTCGAGAGGTTGAGAGAAAAAAAGTGAGGGCATTGAAAAAGAGTCAGAGAAAAGTAAGAATGAGAGAAAAAAAGGTGAGGGCATTGAAAAAGAGTCAAGTGAAAAGAATCCGAATGAAAAA
Source organism: Salvia splendens (assembly GCF_004379255.2). Taxonomy (NCBI): domain Eukaryota; kingdom Viridiplantae; phylum Streptophyta; class Magnoliopsida; order Lamiales; family Lamiaceae; genus Salvia; species Salvia splendens. The sequence continues at coordinate 16,179,896 of NC_056042.1, forward strand.
AAGAATTTTTATGTGGGAGCAAAAGAAATAAAGAGTGCAATAGTTGAAAAAGAGAGTGTTTTCATCTTAGTGTACAAACAGTCTTTGTTTACCACTAACGAATTAACCACTTCTTTGCCAAGTACTTTTGTGTCTCTTTTACAGGAATTCAAAGATATTTTTCCAGTGGAAGAATCAAGTGGATTACCTCCATTAAGAGGTATTGAACAACAAATTAACCTTGTTCCCGGGATAGTTCTACCAAACCGACCAGCCTATAGAGCCAATCCTGAAGAGACTAAGGAAATTCAAAGGCAAGTGCAAGAGTTGTTGGACAAAGGAAAAATCCTTAAGAGCATGAGTCCATGTGCTGTTCCGGTAATTGTTGTTTCTAAGAAAGATGGATCATGGAGGATGTGCATCGACTGCCGAGCAATCAACAAAATCACGGTAAAGTATCGCCATCCTATTCCTAGGCTAGATGATATGCTTGATGAATTGCATGGATCTGTTGTGTTTAGTAAGATCGATTTGAAAAGTGGTTATCATCAAATTCGAATTAGAGAAAGAGACGAATGGAAAACAGCCTTTAAAACAAAATTTGGTCTATATGAGTGGTTAGTAATGCCTTTTGGTTTAACTAATGCACCAAGTACTTTCATGAGATTGATGCACCATGTTTTGAGAAAATTCATTGGAAAATTTGTGGTTGTGTATTTTGATGATATTCTTGTCTATAGCAAAAATGTGGATGAACATCTTAACCATGTGCGTGCAGTTTTGGATACCTTACGAAAAGAATCATTGTACGCAAATCTCAAAAAGTGTTCTTTTTGCATGGATAAAGTTGTTTTTCTGGGTTTTGTTATAAGTGCTAATGGGATTGAAATGGAAAAGGATATGTTTTTTATTGGGAGAAAAACAAGAGCATGCTTTTATTCTCCTTAAAGAAAAACTTACAACTGCACCAATTCTTTCTTTGCCTAACTTTGATAACATGTTCGAGCTTGAATGTGATGCATCTGGAGTAGGCATAGGAGCTGTTTTGTTGCAGGATGGAAAGCCAATCGCTTACTTTAGCGAAAAGTTGAAAGGAGCTCAATTGAACTATCCAACGTATGACAAGGAGTTATATGCTTTGGTTAGAGCTTTGGAAACATGGCAGCATTACTTGTGGCCTAGAGAGTTTGTAATTCATACGGATCATGAATCTCTCAAGTACTTGAAAGGTCAAGGTAAGCTTAGCAAGAGACATGTTAAGTGGGTGGAATTCATTGAATCATTTCCCTATGTAATCAAATACAAAAAGGGAAAAGAAAACATTGTGGCTGATGCATTGTCTCAGAGATACATTTTGATCACTACTTTGAGTTCTAAGTTGCTTGGTTTTGAGTTGATTAAGGAAATGTATGATAATGACCCGGACTTTTCTTCTATCTATTTAGCTTGTGAGCATGCTGCATTTGACAAGTTCTATAGGCATGATGGCTATTTATTTTGAGAAAATAAACTGTGCATTCCTAAAGGTTCTATGCGTGAATTGCTTGTGAGTGAAGCTCATGGTGGTGGTTTAATGGGCCATTTTGGAGTCCATAAGACAATGGATGTTTTGCATGAACATTTCTTTTGGCCTAAAATGCGTGTGGATGTTGAAAGAATATGTAAAAGATGCATAACTTGCATGCAAGCCAAGTCTAAATCACACCCACACAGTTTGTACAAACCGTTACCAATTCCTAGTGCATCTTGGGAGGATATTTCAATGGACTTTGTCATTGGTTTGCCAAGAACAAAAAGAGGTAGAGATTCAGTTTTTGTGGTTGTTGATAGGTTTTCAAAAATGGCACATTTTATTCCATGTCACAAAACTGATGATGCATCTCATATTGCTGATTTGTTCTTTAAAGAAATTGTCCGTTTGCATAGTGTTCCTAGATCAATTGTGAGTGATCGAGATGCTAAATTTGTGAGTCATTTTTGGAGTGTGTTGTGGAATAAGTTGGGAACTAAACTCTTGTTTTCTACTACTTGTCATCCACAAACTGATGGACAAACTGGAGTAGTTAATAGGACTTTGCCTCAATTATTATGAACTTTAGTTAAAAAGAACTTGAAAAGTTGGGAGGAATGCTTACCTTTTGCTGAATTTGCTTATAATCGAAGTGTTCATTTTGCTACTAACTTTTCTCCATTTGAAGTTGTGTATGGTTTTAATCCATTGAGTCCACTTGATTTGATTCAAATACCTATTGAAGAACGTGCAAGTCTTGATGGAAAAGCTAAGGCTGAAATGGTTAAAATATTGCATGAAAGGGTAAGACTCAACATTGAAAAGAGGACAAAACAATATGCAAAGCAAGCCAACAAGGGTCGGAAACAAGTCATCTTTGAGCCGGGAGATTGGGTTTGGTTGCATATGAGAAAGGAGAGATTTCCTTCGAAAAGAAAGTCCAAGTTGCAGCCAAGAGGAGATGGACCATTCCAAGTGATTGCAAAAGTCAATGATAATGCTTACAAACTAGACTTACCTGGTGAGTTTAATGTAAGTGCTACTTTCAATGTTTCTGATTTATCTCCTTATGTTGGTGAATTAAATTCGAGGACGAATCCTCTTGAAGAAGAAGGGAATGATGGAGACACACCCAAGCTGATCTACAAGGATAAGAAGATGGATCCATTGATCATTCCAAGTGGGCCAATTACAAGAGCTAGAGCTAAGAAGATAAGGGAGTCCATGTTGTTTTTAGTTGTTGAAATAAAAGCCCGATTACAAGACCATTCTACATTTTTTAACACACCCCAATAGGCGGAGGGTTGAGGCGGACCCACACCTGTGCATTACCAAAACCATTGGTTACAAACAAACATACACCGAGTCGCCCAAAAGTAACGACTCGCCAAGGCATGACAAATTAGAGTACAACGAGGGCCTCCCTAACAACTAGAGGTGGTCATCTATATACTCTCAAAATCCAATTACCATTTGATACAACCTTTGTATCCCCAACACTTCCGTCCATCACCTAGCTAAGACCCGCAATAGGGATACCTCCGCTAGGTACATGCCCTCCTGGATCAAGGTCCTCGATGTGGCCCTCTATCTCCCGGTTGGGGCGCCCACATGCGATACTCATGGAGCTAAAGCTCGCGTCATTCGCACCCGATGGGACACTCCAAATGTCACCGTAGCAACATTCTCCTTCAAATGCCAATCATCAACGTGTGGAGCCTTGGTGTGCATATCGCCCTCATGCACTTTTCCTTTCCTCTTCCTTGACACCAATTGGAAGCCATCCTCATCCACACTTGGGTGACTCCTACAAGCCACTCTTGACTTCGACGATCCCGCACCCAATGTACCCTCGATGTACTCCGCGTGGTTGTTACAATCTTTAGGCTTCTCCAACTGTCCAATGGACGATGGAGTGCCGGGCCGAGCATTCGCCTTTGGGCGCCACTCACGGTGGATGATCTTGGCGGCATGGCTTGAGAGGTTCTCCTTGTATGGTGCTCGGCGACCCTTGTCTCTACCCCGAGACTTCCTTCCCGCTGCATGGCAATCCTCTTTCTCATGCCCAACATGTTTACAATTATCACAAAATAATGGAATACGGTCCCATGCCACTTTGTACCTCGAGTCTTTGCCTCGGATATTAAGGATGATCTCTTTCGTCGGGGGAGTAGAGATGTTAATCTCTACGCAAATCCTCGCGAAGGAGAGTCAACTTTGATGTATTGTGGCATGATCGGCTTGTAGTGGCTTGCCAAGGAGCTTACCGATTGCCAAGAGGGCCGATTCCTCATAGAGATGAGCCGGTATACCCAATATGTTACACCACACGGCAACAATTGGCGACTCAAAGAATGTGTCAAAATCCGGCGCCCACTTGAACACCCTCATCGGATGGCTATCAACATACCAATTCGGACTCCCATTAGGGCCATTTAGCACCTTAGCATAATAGGCCACCTCTTGAAATTGGAGTAAAATATGCTTAGCATTCAAGTATTTCCATGTGAATGCTCCAACTAGCCCCATGCCACTAAGGCTTTTTGAATTTGGGTTGTGGACGGAGTGAATGGGAGAACTTCCCGACAATAGCTAGCCCTAGCTTCTCCGAAAGAAAATCCGTTTCAAAATCGGAAAAGGAGAGCGATGGCGTACCTTCATAAGATCCGGCTGTCCCCAAAGGCTTGGTCTTGCCGTCGTCCAAGGGGATTGGCTCGGGATTTCGATTTGGGCCGATGAACTCTCCACGGCCACGGTCCCCCGCGGTTGGAGTGATTCATTGCCGCCTTCCACACATTCGCCGGCGGTGCCAGCGTTTCCGGTGAATATTCCGGCGGTGCCAGCTTTTCCTGCGACGGCTCCGGCGGTTGTGCCACGGGGACACGGTCTTCCATGCGTGCATCAGCCTCAAGGTGGAGGAAAGTAGCACATGGTGTTGCTTGTGAGTACAACTTGTCATTTTCCCCATTTGGAGCAACACCTTCTTCCCCATGCAAAGTGGTCTTTGTTTCTACCTCTTTTTGCAAGTCACATGATTCCAACACATCACATGCCTCCCCATCATCTAGCCTAGGACCAATGTGATGCATTGTACTTGCACCGGTTGGGTGTTGGTCCAGCTCACTCCGGCTCGCCGGCGCCGGCGAAATTCCGGCCACCTCCTCGGAGTTGGGCACCTCCATTGCAATCTTGGGAGGGCGCCCTTCATTTGCCATTTGAGCTAACGAGCTCAACATCTCACCAATATGGGCTTGCCTAAGTTCCGGCGATCCCCTCCCTTCACCATGTGCCTCAGCGGCTAGGTTCTCTACCATTTCAAATGCCATCTTCTTTTTGGCCCTACAAACATCCGATCCAAATTCTGATCCGGCACAAGCGAGGCCTCGTCGTGGCTTCTCCGGATGTGGCGTACCTGCCCGCTTTGTTTTGGGTCTTGCAATCGAGTGGAAGTTCCACTCCGTCAAAGAGAGGGGTTGCGTTGTGGAGCTAACCGCCGTGATATCCCCCTCCGGTAGCTCACCACCGGATTTCACCATGGATCAGGTGCAAGCACATATCACCTCCGGACGAGCGAGAGAAACCTTAGCCGAGAGACCGCGCGTGTCCCTCGGCTGCCCCGTCGGCGGGGAAGACGCCTAGTTACCGTCGACGTCGAGGAGTTTAGAGAGAGAAGTTAGAGAGAAGGGAGAGCATTTTTTTCAGCACAAGACCATTCTACATTGTGCCAAGTGGTGAATTATTTCAAGTTGTGGGCAGCCCAAGGATTGAAGTTTGGAGTCATTATCTTTTTTTCTTCGTAATTTTTTTTTTTTAAAAAAAAAGAAAAATCATTAGCTTCTTCTGAAAAGTATGACGGTTTTCGAAGGAGAAGGTCTTTGAGGAGGAAGTCGATGGCGAGGAAGACGTCGACGAGGACGAAGAAGATGGGGAGGAGGAGGGTGACGATGATGATGAGGAAGTGTTGAACAGCAGCGGCGGCGGCGGCGGCGGCGGCGGCGGCAGGTCTGCGGCGGCGCCTATTGACGTAGACGATAATGATGATGAAGACGGAGAAGGTGAAGACGACGAAGGCGACGGCGACGACGATGACGATGACGATGACGATGACGACGACGATGACGAGGATGACGATGATGAAGAAGAAGTCGAAGGAGATGAAGAAGAGGGTGATCTGGGCACGGAATAACTTGTGAGACCAGTTGGTCGTGGTGAGGATGAGGAAGATGCAAGTGACTTCGAGCCCCAAGAGAATGGGGAGGAAGATTTTGACGAGGAAGAAGATGACGAGGATGATGAGGGAAAAGCAGAGGTGCCACCCAAGCGAAAACGCTCAGGCAAGGATGATTCTGATGATAGCGATGATGGGGGAGAGGATGATGAGAGGCCATCCAAGCGGTAGTGGTGCAGCCTCATCAGATTTCCATCAGTCTACACAACACATAGCTGTAGTGGCTTGATCATATCTCGATCATTTCTGTATTATGTTGGCAACATATCTTAGGATTTTTATAAGCTGTTTCGAGACAGTTTGAAAACTTTACTGGTTTTTTTTTTTTTTTTTTTTTTTTTTTTTTTCTTTTTTTTTTTTTTTTTTTAACCAAACACCTCTACGGTGGAGGGTTCGTGGGTCCCTCATCCCTATAATTCCAAAAGGCGGTAATTACAAGGCGTGGCCACACCCAAAAGTGGTGTGCCGTAACAAATCAAGAGTAGTATGCGGTCCAATCCCACAAGGTTCGGACCTCATCATACTCTTTCCAAAATACAATTAACCAAAAAGCTAGTCACTATTGTCTCCCATCGTCTCATTATCAACTTTAATGCCCGTTCCCGTCGAGGGTATCGGATGTGCGACACTCCCATCTCGTCCAATCTAACCAAGTCCAACAGTTCTCTCGGTGCTGAGTTGTAGTGCATTCGTAGACCACTGTCTTGGACTAGCCCCATTTTCGCAAGGAAATCCGCCGCTTTGTTCCCCTCCCTGTGTATGAAGGTGGCTCGGAATTTGAGTTGGCGTTTATGAAGGGTAAGTTGCGCCACCGCTTGCCGGGCGAGTGCCGGGCCCCATCCTGTCCCATTGACCAATTTGATTGCTTGCTCTGCATCGGACTCAATCCAGATTGGTAGGCCGAGTTCTTTGGCTATATTTAGCCCGTGGAGCATGGCCAACAGCTCCGCCTCTAACGCCGAGTGTGCTTCTAGGGGTGTGCTGAAGGCGACGAGCATCTTACCCAAGTGGTCTCGAATAATCCCTCCAGCCCCTGTTCTACCGTTCGCTTCATTGTAGGAGCCATCTGTGTTGAGCTTTATCCACGGCTGGTCCGGGGGGTTCCATTTGATTGCCATGGCTAGGGGTAGCGCCCTGATTGCCGCCGCTTGAGGAATGTTGATTCCAAGTTTAACTCCCTTCCAATGTTCCGGCTTCAAGCTTCCATTGGACATAGCATTCCGAATGAACATGTGGACCTGCCATACCACGTTTTGTGGTTTAAACTGTGTGCCTTGGTGGCGACTCCTGTTTCTTTCCGACCAGATAAACCACAGAATGAGGTATGGAGTGGCTCGGCTAAGATGTTTCTTGTTCGGCTGTTGGTACCTTCGCGCCCACACTTCGATTCTCGTAGGGATTGTATCATTGATGTGGATGCGGGGGGACGGGCCTGTGAACCAACCGTCAAACTCACTCCATACTCTGCGAGCTCCATGTCCCTGGATGAAGAGTGTTGGAGGGACTCGGTATTCGGTCGGTGGGGGCAGCATTGGCACTTAGAGGCTAGCTCAATCTCCCGCCACTGAAGCTTCGTGTCAACCGGCACCCGATTGGAGAGAAGCCTCCAGATAAAGATGGCTATTGAGTTGGTGAGGCCTGCCTTCCAAACGTCCCCCACCATGGATGATCGGGTTTCGCCCTCCGAAGTGTGTCCCATGTCGAAGCCACCGTGAATTCCCCATGTTTAGAGAGGTTCCACCTCGGGATATCCTGTTCATCATGGAGGATCGGTGTATTAATGATGCCATCGATAACATGCTGAGGGAGGCCGGCCTGATTGTGAAGAAGCTGAAGCTTGGGCACATCCCAACCCCCATTAGTAATGAACTCCGAAACCCGGGTGGTTGGTCTTCCCCTATCATCAAGACTAAATTCCCTCAGAGGGCTATTGCCAAGCCAAATGTCATCCCAGAAGTAGATGTCCCCTTGTCCCACTAGCCATCTCATGTGCGGTTGTGCGAGGGGCCATGCTCTTGAGAGCCTTCTCCACGTAGGGCTACTCCTGCTCGGCAGTCTCAAGTTGAGCGGTGTGGAGTTGGTGCAATATTTTGCCATCATGTATCTTGCCCAAAGGGAGTTTTGCTCCCGAAAGCGCCACCAAAGTTTGATGTTGAAGGCGCGGAGGACCTCCATAGTTTTCCGGATCCCAAGGCCTCCTTCATCAGTGG